>NC_092630.1:11793928-11816428 GCF_039555335.1 Amphiura filiformis | reverse complement strand
CTCATATGTTATTTGTTCAAGCACATAAATGATGTGCTTCCTTGAACAATAGAGTTGGGTAACTCACTGCACACGCTACATTTAGGTATGAACATTCATGGATTACATGTCCTAGCGTAAGCGTGAATGCCGTTTTAGATTATAATTAGGATATATTGACAATATTAAACTTTACTTTAAAACAGTTTAAGTGAAGATGAATTTCCTATAGATCAACGGATTCAGATCGTATGGTTCTTTGCCGAGACAAAGTCGGACAAACTCACCCAAGCAAAGTTTAAGGAACATTAATGTAAATTATGCACCCATAACTAGTGCAGAAATTCCTATCAACTGGATCTATTCATGATCTACCTCAGGCAGGACGTGGAAGAACAGAAAGATCGGCTACAAACATCGATGTCATACGAAGAGCGGTGGCGAAAAGCCCAAGACGATCAGTACGAGCTAGTACGTCGACTTTCAATGGAGAACAACGTACCGCGTACAACTGTTCATCGAATCCTTAGAAAAGATCTTAAGCAGTTTCCATATAAAATCCAGATAAAACAGAAAATGAAGATTACGCATTGAAAACAAACAAACAAACAATCAAACAAACACAGCAAAATTAAACATAACAGATTTTAAAACGGGATACGTTATATCGTGTTATCACGCCTGAAATGACGAGACTTATTTTGCGTTTATAAAAGTGGGTTTTACCGTACGGTAGATATCCGTTAGTTTTATGCCAAAGGGTCATGAGCACATAGGCATGTTTGGTATCATAACATTTCTAAAAGAATTGTCTACATACTGTGCAACTTTTGTAACAACACTATTAACCCAACGCAAGTTATGGCAAATTCACAATGTTAAGTTACTTTTGGGACACCCGGTATATACAGAACTGCGCTACTTATATGAAGCCCAGTATCACAGCGCTTTACAAAGCTTGAAAACATAATAGAAATCTTACAAATATTTTGTGAAAAATCAAGAAGAACTACTATACCATAAGGTATTGATTTGGTCCTATAACACTATAATATCCGGTTAGATACCGATGACTCCTTCTATCATACCCTGATGATGTATCATATTCTATCAAGCGTAGTTATTATCGTTTTTCAGTTTAATAAAAAGACACTATGCAAAAATGTTCAGACCATCGGTATCTATCGGGGCACCCAGGGAGTTTATATAGGAAGGAGAAGAAATAGATTATGTAACGCTTATTGTTCCTTTGTGCAAATTGGAGTTCCCGACACGCTATTCATCGAGAGGTACCTTTTGTTCGAGATAAAGGGCTTCGGCCACTAAATCGGTAACTGACCTGACCAGCGTATTAACGCTATAATAGGCAGGCTACTGTCAATAAGTGATGAAACGAAAGTCACGTAAAAGCGCCTATACGTACGAGAGGTACCTTTTGTACTAGTCCATCCCAAGGGTGTGCGTGAGTTGTCGCATGCACACACAACAGAGGTTCACCTACAATAAAAACCTATTGCAGCGCCCAAATTGGTTTGGGCGCTCATTTGATTATACTCAGTGAACACGCTTTGCTCTACCATTTCGCTACGGACAGTTCTGCAGCATAGGCAAAGTGTGCGCTCTGTATGGCGGATATAAGAATCTACACAAGTAAGTTGTCTACATTGTTTGCCAATAGGTCTACATATAAGGATTTGAAGTAATTATGATATCACTCCTACTGTAGTATTTTTAAAGACATTAGCCGCGGTCCACATCGTGTTTTATTATGTATAGGCCTAACATAGTATTTTACATGAGCATCGCGTATATTATAGGAGTCTACCCTGGACCTCAAATGTGATATATTTGCTGAAGCATATAGCCATACTATTTCTGAATCAATCAAAAAGCAAAGCAAATCATACTTGTAGGCCTATAATAATATATTAAATATAATTGCGGATCAACCGATGCAGCTCGATACGCCCAATGTATTAATAAAAGCACCTGACAATAAAGTCGCCCAATTGAACAGCTGTAGGTGTTGATCGCACGACTTCATGAATATTGATTGGCAACATTTTCCAATATGTCAGCGCTCAAATCGGAAACAATAGAACAATAGACCCTTCAGTGCGTTGGGGGCACCGGTAGGACCAAAATTGACGCTGTGCCTAACCCTAACCCCATTAAAAATTCAAATGTTTACCTTCTTTACCAAATCCAGGTGCTTGACCATTAAATACATCCACACAATCATCAGTGTACAACTCTTCAACCATGGTAGAATAATCACCGCTTTCGCACAATTCTGATACTCTTGCATTAAATGCTTCTATCTCGTCTTCAAGGGAAGAAGATCCTTTGTTTGGTGCTGAAAAGAACGTCTTATGAAAATTGAAGGTCCAAATTTACCCTTTTAGGGAAAAATGTATATCTTCAGTAAGAAGTCAAAAGTTTTATATGATGGACTGCTTTTCACCCCAGCTACAAAAACTTATCATTAGATTTATAAAGTTGATCAATTTTTAATAATTTGCCATAAGATTTAAAACATACTGTGCAAAGGTGGGTGACCGACCCCTTAATACTGGCTAAATAGGCAATCTCTCCTCTCAGTAAGGTGATGAAAATTGAATTTTATACCCGCAGATTGTCCATTGAAAGGTGTGTAAGATCGGCCGCATAAAATGAAACGCTATATCATAAAGGTAAAGGAGACGATCCTGTATAAGCAGTGATCGAAGTGCCTATCTCTCTTTCATTGGCGATTGGGCCAGACTCCTCCATGTAATGTTGCTATAGGGGGGTCGCTACACCTCCTCCATAGCAAGTATGTTACCTTCCTAGCATTTAAGAATGCCGGTACCCATTTATACACCTGGGTGGAGGGGAGTAATCGTGATAAAGTGCCTTACTCAAGGGCAAAACACGATTGCGTCGCCGGAGCTCGAACCCGCAAACTTCTGATTATGAGTCACAGACTCACAGCCCCTTCCACTAGGCCACCGTGCTCCCTGGCTATTATCTCCACCAAAAAGTACAATTTTGAAAATACAGTCATGATAATATATGCATGTGATAGTCTGCTAAACTATTTAGTTTTGGCAACCATAATATATAATATGACCATATTCTACATATTCTACACTTAAAACAAAGGCAATTATTTAAACGAAACTAAACCTAAATTATCAAATGGAGTATTCAATGGATGGTGAATTTTGCTATCTGTATTTTGATACCTCACTTTTAAGTGACTTTTAATCGCCTTTGGTAAAGAATCCCTGAAATTGAAATATACTAGAATGTTTACAATAATACAAACATTTACCTGTTAAATTCGGACATGAAAGTTTGCCATCATCCTTCTGCTTGAGTTTCTCGCAATGCTTAGTGCATGCCATGTGGGTTAATGTATCGGATACCTCAACGCATTGATTACAAAGAGCGATACAGTCCTCATTCTCCGAATGATTAGCAGAGGTACAAACCAATGTGAAAATACCAACAACCATGACAATCAAGTTCTTCATCATCGTGACTAAGTTATTACCTGTAGAAGATTTTATGCATGTGTAATTACGGATTACGTACTCATATAAAACAACCATTTTAAGTAGTATTAGTTGGTTTTTCAAAAACAAAAATAGGGAAAATTAGTAGCCTGCGCAGGTGAAGAGATTAACTTCTCCGCCGTTCAAAAGCATTTACGGTTTCTTGGTAATGTGAGACGATCAAGTACAATGAGTCGTTTGTCAAATAAACATCTCAAAAAAAGTAACTAATCCCCCCCCCCCCCTTAAATAATGGTCATTATTCAAAAAGGGGCTATAAACATAAACATAAACATAAACAACTATTGTATTAAAAATCTGTAAAACTCTTTGGAAGCAGAATTTATTTCTGCGCATTTTGACACCTCATTTGATACGATAGCCCAGAAAACAATAAAATCGGTCAATTTATTGTAGTGAGGTCCAGATTTAAAAGTTGCACTTTTACAATACAAAAACACTCAGATATCATTACACAAATTTTCTTCCATTACACTGAATACACTGAAATCATTTTAATTAACAAAAGAAATACTCAAAAAATGCCATTTAATTAAAAATTCATAATTAAAAAAGTAAAATTGTTCTTTTTGATTTTGAAAATAGTAGTCAATTACATAAAGTAGTGCAAAAATGGGCTCGAATTTGATTGCAAAGGTGGTTTCTAGAAAAGGGGTAAATTCATTTTGTTGCAAAAGCCCTTACATCCACAACAGTCGCGATATAAAATAAATAATAAAATAAATAGGAATGCTTGAAATTGTACCAAACCTATTCTTTTAGTTTCTATTGATTAACACTTTATTCAAAACCAAAACGAATCAAAAAGCTGTTTATCTCAAAAAGTCAAAAGGGTGGATATTACTAAGGGCTTTTGCGTCATATAGAAAGTCCAATCCAAACATAACGGTTCGTGAAATTAGATTATATTTACGCTGCTGAAAACAGTCAAATAAGAAGGAATTGTATTACTTAATCTTTTTCACCTAAACTCCAAAATCATTGATCATGTCCCTTAACATGCACTTACCTTTTCAGGTACGTTTCCAACTTGATTTTTTGACAATATTTGGTTCTGTCCTCATAAATAATGACACAAACCAATCTGTCAACGTTTGATATCGGGATGTGAATTAATCATCCTGTATGCGCATGCCTAAGAATGATTTAGAAAACATTTGTATGCTTTATAACATATACTACAATGTACGAAGTGATTTTTGTTGTACCCCTCATATTTTTGTTAAACGTCATATAACGAATTTTTTTGCAGTAAATTATGGTGAAAAATGATTTCACCTTTGATTTCAATCCTCTGCAATATAAAATTCAGATTTGTGCAATTCATCATCTGTTTCTATGCACACTTTGAAGCAGTTTGATCAACTTCTAATTTGAAAGTTGCTGATTATTTGGCGCTTAGGCGCTCCTCCAGACGGAATGGCTGTGCTCAGTATTTTTTCATACACAGTGGTCAGAATGAAATGAGGCAAGTAACACCTTGTAATAATGTATGTATTTATAATAAATTTAGAGAAAACTAACCTCACAATTATTGTAAAACATTTGCCCAACTATGTGTGGCAAATATTTTGCTTAATAGTTATGCAAAAAATAAACCAACATATGAACCAATAATGTGTAAAATGCCCAACAGTTTAATCAAATTTTGTCCAACAATTGGTACACAGAACTATAGATTAGTTATTTTGCCCAACAGTTTTATCAAATATTGCCCAACAATTAGTGAAAAATATTTACCCACCTATGTTGGTCAAATAATTTGCTTAACAGTTATGCAAAAATAAACTAACATATGAACCAATACCGTGTGTAAAAATGCCCAACAGTTTGATCTGCCTCATCTGCCTGGTCAGTCAATGTCTCCCATGTTTAACAGAAGTGTACGTGAGGTCACAAATGTATCATCAAAATGAGTGCTTTGAACTCGGAGAGGTATGGCTACCACCCCCTCTCTAATGCCCACTGCGACAAATGTATCTGCACTGTCTGGCCATCCATCAATAACTATGTCGGACTATCAGCCATGTCAAATATTTTGTCCTTATAATACTCAGTAAAGTAATTTATTATACAACGTCAAGACATTGAGTCAAGCAGTCTGTAGAACCATTCGAACTTTAGGGACGTTCAACATCTTTGGTGAATATTATTTTCTCAAGAGCCTCCTGATGTCTTTGTCTTTGGAAACTATAGTGTCCTTGGAATTTGGTGATATGCATTCTGCATTCTCAAGTTGGCATTTCTTTGTAAAATTCTGTCTATAGTATTTCAGCGTCCTCCTTTCTTGTGGTGTAGATCTGGTTTTCATTTTTTTATCATAGGTATGTTGGTCCTTTCATCCGAAAAGAGTCTTAACCGTGTTCCAGCACTTTTTGCTGCTCAGGTTTCTATCCGAGAACTGTTCCTTTAAGTTCTTGAACAGGCAACTCTTGCCCCTGTTGCCAAACCAAATTTTTCCCCAGTCTTTGTGGTGACAAAGTTAAGTTATTGTTCAGATGGTGATAAAAGATGCTCCCCAACCAGTGCCAGAAAGTTTCTTGAGAAGGTTCCCTCGGGCTTGGGTCTTGGCAGCAAAGTTCTTCGCATGGTTAGAGAAGGTGAGGTTGCGGTCAACCGTTAAACTAATGTATTTCGTTGTTGGGTCAATTATGGTATTTTATTCATTTATTTATTTCCATAATAAATTGATGGATTTATGTCAAGTGCTGAGCACATGTATACATACAAACACTGCGCCAAAGTACTGCTTGTACTGGAAGGCATGCGCGATGTCTTTGACGAGTTTAACGATCTGGTCAGTAGTTGATTTGCCTCCGGCGGCCAGCCTGAGTAGGAGTATTCTTTCTCTAATTTAGCGAGACAAAAGTTAATTCAGATACCACTACACAGCACCACGTACTTAAACTGTCCTCTTCTTACGTTTATATTCAGTTTCCTCTTGGCGTAAGGACAACGTCTTCTTGTTTCTAAGAATATTTTAAACGATAAGTCACATCACACGATTGAGAATATTGCACATAATAATCATGTTTACCAAACGGCTCGTTATAGACCACCATTCTCATTATTTTGTAAAGTGACTGGGAGCATCTTTTTTCTGCTATAACTAAATAGTTACATCAATTATTATACATTATAGGCTTTGAAAGTGCATTCTGACTCGAACTTTGTTTTCATATTTTGAACCTAGCAACAGCTCGATGAAAGTACACATCTGGTTTTAAAATGTTAATCAGAAAAGAAATTGTATTGAGTTATTTGCAAGGGTAGGTTTCAATTAAAATGTAAATACAGTTAATTTAAAAACGAATAAAAACACTGCAAAGTTGCACAAAATGCACACAGGTGCCGTCTATTTGATATTATAATAAAAATCCCTTTAAAAGGGAGCGCTTGGCCTTGGAATAACCAAAAGTAATGAAATATATCAAAAAATAAATGCAAAGAACATACTACACTACAGGAACACACAATTTGCAGTAGGCCTATGCTCGGTTATATGAAACGATCTGATCCAATCAGTCCAAATCAGCACTGGCCCTTTACAGACCTGATCTAACGGCAACTAAACTCAACCCAGAAAGTATCGAAACGATTATAAATGGTTAGATATATCGGGAACTGAAATATTTAGCAAAAACTTATTTAATGTATATAAAGCGCAGCTTTCTCCTGCGCATTTTGATACCTCTTTTGTTGCTCTACAATATCCTATTCAAGCCAAATGCGTTCGTCGTGTTCACACACACACACACAAAATCAAGGCAAATGACACCGATGTGCTCTGTTTACTTAACCATAAACTTAACTTTATTTTATTCCTTCGACTTCCAACTTCAATACTTGCTACCCTGTACTTACGCTCGTATCTCTGACTTATAATATCATGAGCTCTTTCTGCTGGCATCTCAATACTTGGTGTGCCAACCATCACTGTTTATCACTGCCTGGATTCGTCGTCGCATGCTCTGAACTTGAATAGGAGCTAAGTGCAACTTTCAAAATCCGACTTGAAGCCACTCAAGCGCCCATAACTCTACAAAATGATATCGTGGAGCAAAAAGTAAAATGAGATATTTCAATTTTTCTTTTTGATTTTTGAAATATTAGTCAAAAAATGGGCTCGAATTTGATTGCAAAGGTGGTTTCTAGAAAAGGGGTAAATTCATGTTGTTGCAAAAGCCCTTACATCCACAGCAGGCGCGATATAAAATAAATAATAAAATAAATAGGAAGGCTTGAAAATTGTACCAAACCTATTCTTTTAGTTTCTATTCATCAACACTTTATTCAAAACCAAAATGAATCAAATCGACAAGTAATAAATGCACAGTTTAAAAAATCTGTTTTTCTCAAAAAATACAAAAGTGGATGTGAATGAGGGCTTTTGCAACAAAACTTTTCATATGGAAAGTCCAATCCAAACATAATGGTTCATGAAATTAGATTATATTTACGCTGCTGAAAACAATAAGAAGGAATTGTATTACTTAATCTTTTTCACCTAAACTCCAAAATCATTGATCACGTCACTTAATATGCACTTACCTTTTCAGTTACGTTAGCAACTTGATATTTTGGCAATATTTGGTTCTGTCCTCATAAACAATGACACAGACCAATAATGTCAACGTTTGATATCGGGATGTGAATTAATCATCCTGTATGCGCATGCCTAAGAATTGGCATGCTTTATAGCACCGTAACACGTACTACAATGTAAGAAGTGAAATTTTTTATACTAAATTATTGGAAATTTGATTTTCGTCTAAAATCCCACGACATGCGATTATCACCGGATTTTAACCAACAAGTTTAAAGTCCATATCCAAAGAGACTAATTTCAATAATATTGACGACGGGATCACGGGAAAGAGACAGGATTTTCATTTCATTTCATTTCATTTTATTCGCCAGAAAAACATATAAAATATATGTATTGCATATTTATAAGCACTACATCAAAAACAATAAGATATTTAAAAACGTTTATATAAGCCCCTTAAATAAGTTCATCAGGATTGTTAGTTATCATATCATTGGTAAACCCTGCTTCACAAGTCCAACAATTCACTCCCTCTCCAGACATCCCACCCCGACCAGAAAACCCCATCAGCAACACGACGAACCAGCAACATACCCACTCCCACCTCCAGGCCCATTCTCAGATAAAGCGTCCAAGTTTGGGCTCAGGAATTGCAAAATGCCAACCACGAAGAATTCGTGAAAATCATTCAGAATCGTAAACTTTAATAGTTTCAGAACACAAAACAATGCATGGGTGATTTTTCAACAATACTTCATTTTTGAGCAATATTACTTGTACGCATTGGGGGTAACGTATCAGTGGTAACGTATCTGTGAAGCCCTTTCCCACTTTTGTCTTAATCGTGCAAGTGTAAAAATTTACCGACTTAATACCCATACTTGATCAGTCATCACCCAATGTACTAACGTCTGGTATGGTATTTGGCTTCATTTATCACAGCGTTTTTTCCGAGGGGAGTAGAATTTAGGTAACGTATCTGTGAACGCATGAACGTAACGTCAGGATTTTTTGCCATTAATAGACCTGATTTGTTTTACTTTGAAACCATTGTGTTATGTACCACATATATAATATAACTATAGAGCCTGCTTGATCCATAACATATGGGAACATTCATATAGCCAGTTATTTTGACAGATTGTTATTCATTAGAAATATGGTAACGTATCTGTGAACAATTTTGGCGACATAGTCTCAAAGACCTGTTGGAAAAATTTAATAACTTGCGTTGTGATGTTTTATACTTTATAATTAGGGCATGATACCACTAATGAAAAGTACCTATAATCCATTATTATGCGCGCATGTTTAACGAACAGGGACACATTATACGGAACGTACCTTGGCTGGCGACATGGAGGAAAACAATGGACATGCATAATCAGCTTTATTGTTTTATACTTTCTGGGCATGTTACAACCTCCAGCCCCACACATTTTAGAAAGCAACTCCTAAGTATTAGTTATATTAATAAAAGTCATTTCTTTCTGACGAAACAAGTCTGAATACGACTTGACACTATGGGCGACACAGATTTGGCTTTTTGGACACTTTATCGGAGAATGTGCCTCCAGAGCGCACAGCTCCCCGCGGCCGCAGCAGCCAGCCACACACATGGCTTCGTGATCATGTCCCATATATATTTGGATATCAGAGCCGCCATGTTGGTGTTACTATTCAGCTGAGTTTATGGTTAATTGTATGATTATTCATTCCCTTAAAAATGACAACAAGAAATGATTTCCCTTCTCTTGTTAATTATCTAATTAATAAAATACTTTATTTCTCCTTAATTAATCCTTTGTTAATTTCACTTTCTAGGGTCAACCTTTTTCCATCATAATCGCTGAGACGTTTTTCCAAATGAAATCTGCTGATGGTTGAGTTTCAATTATTTAAGGGGTCTATGATGTTTTTCCTGTGAACCTGAGATGATCTCATTTGCTATTCATTCCACTTTTGATGTGTAATAATGCTTTTGTGTCCAATCTTAATGGTGTTTTCATTGCCGTATGTCCTGATTCACATTAAATTCCGCCCAATTATACTGGCAAGATTATTATATAACAAGAATAGTGTTTGAAAAAGTGATGTTCTAATGTTCTGATGTATTATATTGTGAATTTGTATTTGCATATTTAATTAGCATTTATGAAAATTAGCTCATTAATTATACAATAATGCAAATTATAAGGCTGCAAGATAATGTGATGCATTATTAGAAACACTTTGACCAATATGATGCAAAATAAAAGTACACTGAACCTTTATGCATGGATTTTAGCAAAATACTGACAAAAAATTACACATTAATGAGTCTTTACAGTCACTGTAGCTCATTAAATACATTGATTATTGATAACAGCAATAAGATACAAAGAAAATATAAATTAATGTATTATGAAAACCGTATATCGAATTTGCTTCAAACAAAAGGCATATCGATCAGTGTACTTTGCCCTACTCAATTAATCTATTGGAAATATCCTCATATACCTTATAAATGACATTCTACTGATTCTAGAAACAGGCAGTATGCAAAAGAATGTTACGTTGTAAACAAATGAAGGGGGTATAATACTAAGATTTTCATCAGTACCCCTCTTCTTTTTTTGTTGCAATATGTTCATCACCTCATGTCCTGAACTTATAAAATAATCTCTATATTCAATGTGCTTTTAAACCATTTTAGTAAATCATTTTAGCCCTATATATTTTTTGTTTACTGTATCCTGTAACTCAGATGTGTGTTTCATAACAAACCATAATTTATTCTATTCAACATGTTCAAGTAGAGTACATTAAATCCTTTGTTATACTATCTATAGAAAATTTATTCAGCGATGCATGCTAAATAACACTGAATAGATTAAATAAACTTTCCACAATGGATGCATAGTCAATTTAATGTTATGTACCTTCTATAATGTGTTGTTAGGAAAAGAGATTTAAAAAGGCTATAGGTCATCATAGGTCAGGTTATAAGTCACTTGGTTCAGGTCAAATCTATTTTGTATACATGTGATAGTCTGTGGTATCATAATGAGGCATCAATTTTGATATTTTGTCTTTTATTGGATATATATTGAAAAGATGTGAGGTGGATATACTAAAATACCTTGGGATGTAAATGGTGAGTTTGTTTACGGAAAACTACCTAATATGGTGGTATAGGTGGCAAGAAATACATTTTTTTAACATTGATGTAGTGTGGTTGTGGTAACCTGTTACCTATGGCTTAATTAAGTTTCAGTGAAATAATGTCGCTAGTTAAAAATACAAAATATAACTAAATATTGAAAATAGAAGCATTTTAACCAGTTCGTTTTTGATAGGTGTGGAGCACCAAGTTCGTGAAGTCATTATTAAGAAACCACTTATTCCCATTTTACATATCAACATTATTTCCCTAATGTGTTATTAGAACGAAATTACAACGCATTGTTTATGGAGTAGTTTATGGAGCAGTGGAGCAGTGTAATACACATAATCATGCATAACTCGCAAACGCAAAATCGGAATCAACTGAAATTTTGGGAATAAGCTTTTTCATGGATATCTACTGAAAATGTCATAAAAACAGGATGCTAGGATCACGAAATCCTCCTTTAAATACATTGTCATTTTTACCTACAGCGACAGCTCCATAAGAGTACACAGCTGGTTCTCTGATAAGTTAAATGGTATTATGTTAAAAAATGATAAAAATATTTTAGAAGGGTAGGTTCGATTTAAAATGAAAATTCATTTAATTGGATTGTTATAAAACACACAGCTGATTCAATGATGTCAAATTAGACTGCTAATCAGAAAGGAACCCGGATGTGTTATTAAGTATTTTTATTTTATTTAAAATACAAATCCTTTAGTAGCATAATAAATTCTGCACATTCTGCAACTTTAGTGTCGCAAAGTTGCTTAAGTTATCGGGAAATATATGTACTAGTATAAATTCGGCAACGTTGAATATTAAAACTTATTATGACATAGTATTCTTTATTTAACCATGTGAAGGGTTGTTTCAAATGTGCTGATTCCAATCATCTGCAATATAAAAACCCGATTTGTGCAATTCATCTCTGCTTCTATGCTTGTTTATGCACACTTTGATTTAGTTTGATCAACTCCTAACTTGAAAGTCGCTGATTATTTGGCAATTTGGCGCTCCTCAAGGAATGGCTGTACGGCACCAAACATCCATCTACTGCATTAAAAAAATATTTACATATTATTAAAATTAATAAACAGTTTTGTTTTGATTTTTCAAGATTTTTTGGGCTATCCTTGGTACTCTATTTCACTTCCCCCTTAAAATATTCCCTCGAACCGCCACAAATCCCCCCCCCCCCGCATCCCTAAAATCTCGGCCCAAATCACCAAAATAGGCCCTAGATCACAACTAATTTCCCCTAAACCTAGCGACGCCTCCCATAATTCATCCACAACAGTCTACTTTTTCAAAAATATGCCCACGAATGTCCTCTTTCCTAAAATCTAGCCCTTCCAAAAATAATTCCTGACTGCAGGTCTCCCTCCATGCATAATATTCCCATAAACCCATTATTTTGTGATCATTTTGCTGCCATAACTAAAACAGCTACCAAAAACTGAACAACTTTAATATATTAATCTCAGCTCGATAAAAGTACATTCTGGTTAATTGAATAATTATGTCAGGTTAAACAGTATTATGTTATTTAGAAGGGTAGGTTTTATTTAAAATGTAAATCCATTTAATTGAATTCTTTTAATAATATCTACAGCTCGACGAAAGTACACAGCTGGTTCACTGATGTCAAGTTATTGTGTTGTATAGAAAAGTAAGTTTTCATTTAAAATGCACATTCATTAGATATTTGAAAAGCTTCGACGGTGTGGTAAAACAATACAAATCTGCAAAGTTGCATCAAATGCACACAGGTGCCTCAAATTTCGTAAAATATCGCACATAGCGTAATACTCTGAAAAGTTACATAACATTTCGGAAAGTTACATAACATTTTTGGTTGAATACAAATTGTCATATTTTTTTATCAATTTCCCTTGCCCCATGGAGCCCGGGAATCAATTTTAAAACTTCTTACAAATGATTGAGAGCAACTTTTCATCCTTGACATACCAAAATGCTCAAATGACTTAATCTAATCGTAGATCCCTTTGCTAGATTGTTAATACACAATCTTAAGTCATGGTGCAAATTACAAAAACATCGCGACAAATTTCTGAAGTAAATGTATACATTATACTATACCATAGAGTGATTCGATGTCATATAATGTGATTTGAAATAGTAATCGTATATATTGGAAAGTTGGTAAGATATGATCATTGAGATAATAAACATTTGATGACATTTTTACGTTATGTAAACACATATATTAAATAAAGGCGTATGCTGAAAGTAGGAGAAAATCCTGTAATTTGTAAAATGTAAACGTAATTTTTGTAAATTGAAGTTTCAATGTGCACTTTAGTTGCAAAGTTGCATAAAATGCACACATGTGCCGTCAATTTTATAAAATTATAATCTCTGTAAAATGTTAACCAGAAAAGAACATGTTTGGATTTATTTAGAAGGGTAGTTTTTCGTTTAAAATGTCAGTCTATTTGTATGCATGGGTGCATGTTTTACTTCAACTCTCTAGCAGATCTTGAACTGGATTCAATACATAGCCTAGCCGGAATGAAAAAAAGTTGCAGACATTTTGCCACGATATAACTACCGCTGAGAGTTTGTCCACAGCTTCATTCTTCAAAGTTACCATCATTATGCTTCCAGGTAGTTTCATTTCGAATAAATCTTTGCGTTATTAAATTGTTTGTTTCTCCTGTCGTGTATCTCTGGTAAAACTTATTATTCTAAATAAAAGATTAAAAATAAACCGATAACATGGAAGATATTGTTAACAGACCTTATTTCATCAAAATAACAACAAAAAATAACAAGTAACACTATTTAAAAAAACGTGGGGATCGCACATCCGGGCAACTGGGCATTAATGTTGTTTATGCCCGGCTCTCCGATCTCGAACAATCACGTAGGGCTAAGTGACCGCTTATAGGTTGAATTCCCAGTCTGCCTAATCATGAAGCTCCCATGGCCAAGTGGTTAAGGCGCTGGCAGAGAGTAGTTATTCTTGAGAGGGCACTCACCTCATTTGCATGGCAAAATTACCCGTCTCCTCTGCAGCCAATTTGGTTTCGCTCCATCGAAATCAAACTGGTCACGGAGGAGACTACTTTCCTTTGTGTTTGTTCATTTGTGTATGGAGAGCCCTTCTTGGAGTCCGTTTGGACTCAGGCTACGCTCTCAGCTAGAGTCCGACGCTGCATTGTACTAGAAACACCTTCTCTGTGAACTCGCTAGAGCAAGGAAAATAAAAACTGGTTTCATTACTATCTGTTTTTGAGCTTTTTTGCAGGTCTGCGACCATGGTGTTACCACAACTGTCTTTGCGCCATTAACATGTGCTGGAGTCTAGCACAGGTCAACCAAAGTCCCGGATTTTAATAAGACAATAATGATTGACACACACACCAGGAAGTTTCTCATCCAAAAGAATGAGAAAATTTAAATTCTCACCATTTTGGCCGTTTCTCATCAAAATGTCCGTTTTCTCATCCAAAACTTCCTTTAGTGTATTAAGTTAGCTTAGGCCTATTGATCCTAAATTTGCTGGTAGGGTAAAACTCGTTTTAGGGGGTGTTTAAAAAGTTGGCCACACATGCGTATAGGCCTACATTATCATACTTGAGTGCCCCTCCCCCCTCCCCGGTGAAATTTGAGACTCATTTGGCCACCGTCCTAAGCGTCCTTGCCCACACGAGTCGCCCAGGAATAGGCCCTACCCGGCATTATTAATTATTAGTGGTTATCCCTAAATACAGTCGCGTATCGTGTTGTCAATTATCGTTACTTGTGTCCATGGATATGACCCCATGTAGGCCTATAATGCTGGTTTCATACTACCCTGCCGCTTGCCGCAGCGGCAAGCAGCAGGAAAGTATGCTGGAGGCTTTAGTAGTCTTCATAGAATTCACACAGTCTATGCCATGTCATTTACGGATACAAAGATGATAATAATGTTGAGGGCGCCCACAAAATCTTACACCGTCTTACACAATGTTCCAAGGCAAAGTTCAGTTTAATATTTACTTATCGTAAAAATACAGACGTTTTATTATGTGATGATGTTGTCTGGATGGGTGGACAGTTGTCACACTGTGGAAAAACAACAACCGGGAATCCGCATTCATTTACAAATAGCATTAAATTAGTATCACATAGTGGCCTCCGTGCCCCTCCGTGCAGTGGAAAACCTTAATTCTTTCATCAAAAAGAAATGAAAATGACAAAAAAAACCGGATCCACCTGTACGCCTATAAAATGGGCACAGAAATTTGTCTCAAATATGAATGAATTTTAAGAAACATACGGGATATGATGAACCAATGACCTGACGCCATGATAGTAGGATCTATTAGTCGTTTTATATACAATGTATATACCGTGTTGTCATAATACCAATATTTGACATAATATATAACGAGTAATATTTAGTATTGTAAATATGCAGTTCATATGCACAAACGAACACTGATCTTTATGATATTCAGGTTGTTGTACATCTCATATAACATGTCATATAGGAGGTCATATGTGTTGACCTTCTCCTATTGTATTTGTTCATCTGTCCATCAGTATTTGGGCGTAGTTCAGTGAACTCACCAGATTGCTATTCCAAGTACTTTGATAAATACAGATAATATGTATTAATGGGTCGAGGCGATTGCATTGAAAAACCATAGGGCCTGCACTTTGGCTCGACATTTGAAAGGGCGTGAATTCATTTTGGATACGCCCTATTATAATTAGGTAATACTCAACTCACACACATTCCCTATATGTATATACATGTACCACATGTAGTCAATCTGTCTGCTTTATCTGTATTGTGCCGTTCTTAAGCAAATACGGTAGTTAAACACGATTTCATCAAACATTATAACAATAGCTCTTTTACAGTGTGCAATCATCCCAGGCAATAATTGGGCAATAATAGAGGATGTGCGTGAAATTATTGATTGGCTCCATACAAAGGAATTGAACCGGTGTCCTTCACCGTAATCATGGCACAATGCAGTGCATTCAATCAAACGTTGTCGTCAACCTATTTGATCGTATTTGTGCATTTGTTATGTGTGTGAGACGAGCTGTCGCGGTAGATTGCAATAGCTTGTAATCATGCTTTTGTTGAATGAATTTGAGTACTCCGCCATATTTACGGTATGATACGTCATAATCTAGGTGATTATTTGCATTGGATGTCTTGAATACGCTGGCGAGGTTGTGTAATAATCGGATTAATGCTATAACAGTAGGTGAATACAAGATTTGAATATATATCGCGTTGCAACGCCCCATTCAGTGATCCCAGCGAAAGTGAAAAAAAAATCAAATTGTTACTTTTATAAAAAAATTAATGTGGCGAGTGACATGGTCAGTTCAATTCACGCCGAGTGTCCTTGACAGGTTTAACTCTGCTTCGGTGGTCATGAAAGAATTCAAAAGATAACCTCTGCCCCAACAATACCAAGCAATTGTCTGAAACTGCTCTTCGGATGATGTATCATAAGAACTCAGTCGTCAAATGATGATAGTCATAATAATGACCAAAAGATTATTACTGACTATATCATTGAAGACTGAGTTCCGAAGTCTTGTACAAAATCTGAATTTTGATGATTTTTACGATCGTCCGGATGAAAAAAAATCACTGAATGGGCCGTTAGTGCCCTCCTCTCCTTACACTGGCAATATGGATCAAAGAAAAATAAAGAAAAAAATAAAGAAAACAAGAAAGAAAAAAAAGACAAAGAAAAGAAACAATAAAAGAAAAACAAATATGAAAAGTTCGAACAATATTTGGTTTATAAAATTAATGTCACCGTGATGAGGCTCGAACTCACCACCTTCCGATTTAAAGTTCGAAGCGCTAGTGTGCCAAATTATGATGCCTTACCAAGTGAGCTGTGCTTCTGAGATACGAAATAAAAATAAAATAATACACTGTATACCTGCTTGTGTCGGTAATTGATTTGCTCAAATTCCATAATGGTACAGTGCAACAGAGCAAAAATGCCCAAAATTTAAAAGCTATATAATTTATGACCACTATACACTACACATAAAAATACTAATACAAGGGAATTTCAACGTAAGAATCCAAACAATTAAGTACCAACATGCACAGCTTTGTCCTTATATCACATTTGGGTTTTTAACAAAATGTTATCAAACCTCTACTGTGATTGGCAGCTGCACAAGGCATCTCTTTGATAGCTGATCATGGCCATCCATTCAGCAAGTGGCTACTAACTGACCTTGACAGGCTTGAATGAGCACTGTCATCTGCTACAAAACCATCACACTCTAGGACTACACCACATTTCGCCATACTGCATTCTAGAAACGCTTGCTGTTAGAATAAGAAAAATGTTAATGCTAAATTATTGCACATTCTAGGGAAGCGTGGTTACCGTTTTGAAATAACCGAGTGAGAGGGTTTTCAAGAAAATATTTTTCCTGTCAAAACTGAAGCATCCTCTGTATAAAAGAAAATATGAATATTAACTGCACATCATATATAACGATTCGTGATACCCAATTGTGGCACATTTGAGGTCGTTTATGAGGCAGAGAATTTTATTTCAATTTTATATACGCCAAAATATTTTTCTAATTGAGCAAGAATAAGGATAGAAAAAACGTTGAAAATTCTATGTATAAATAACATTAGACCCGGCAAAAGATTACTGTTTCGTTTTTATGGTAATCTAATCTTTTATTTCCTGAAGAAACATTTGGGGTCTAAAATTGATTTTTTATGTAATTGATAAAAACATCGAACGTGTATACAAGAAAAATGGTAGGTTCCTCTATAGTATTTTACTGACCATGGAAATGTACTGACACCGTGCGAGCACATGTCAAAATCGATATAATGTATTGTCCATATAGACGCGCATTTATCATGTTTATTATCGGATTAACAACAATTGAGCGCTATTAATACACATTAATGTTTTAGGCAAATAAAATTCCAAAATATGGTACGTTTTCTGCTTTTGCTTGTCACGTGGTAGGCCTATATTGAAGTTGCGATTATATCTTCAAATACGTTTCATAAAAGATTCCATCAAGACAAGTGGCCGAGTGGTCTAAGGCGCTAGGCTCATAGAGCATCTCCAAAGCGGCGTGGTGCGCCGTGAGTTCGAACCCCGCCTCTGCTAAACTTTAAAAGAAGTAAAATTAAAATTTAACTTTTTTTCAATTTCATATTGGGGAAATGTGACTGGGAGAATTTATGTATGGCGTGGAGTGGTGTGCTCTAGGACCTGGTCACTCCATAATGCTACAGGGAGCACAGTACTTTGACAATGGAGTGAAAGACTATTATTATTGATTAGGCGCGGATTTTAAAAGTACAGCTCCTATGCGTGTATAGCAAAAAATTGGAATAGAATGTTTAGAATCATGTAACTAAAGTACTAAATGCATTCTGCAAAATGCGCTCTGACCAATTTATAAAGGATTTCATTAGCTTTAATTTGACATATTGTTTGACATATATGGAATTATGGTAAATCATTAAATAAAATATTTATTAATTAATCAATTATGTCGATTAATTAAAAATATAATGCAAATATGCATATTTTCTCTGACAGAATTGTAGGATTTGAAAAGAGCCATCTTTCTTGTAAGTTTGATTCTTATAACATACCGGTATCGTATTGCGTCCCGTTATAGTTGCAGAAAAAAAATACGCGTGCAGGACACACATACGCACACACCCCCACACACCCAGAGGATCGTACCGTTTTACAATCGTATAACATTCATTGGCGCTAGTAGTAGTAAATTTCAATTTTCTTTGCTTTACCTCACTTGTTCTGCTCAAAATTAAAAGGGGACATATCTGACAGTAAAAGCTTACATTTTATGGAAATTATGTTTAACTATTTGCTTAAACAGCACAAAACAGATAAAGCAGACAAATTTACTATACATAGGCCTATGTATGGTATCTGTATGCCAGGGACTGTTTAAGGTGGCTGTGTACTCTCAGACATGAATGTAGTAAAAGTGCAATAACTTTGTAATTATTCGCGCAAAACATATAAAAGTATACATTTTTATGAAGGCAAGACATCAATAAATCTTAATATAAATACAGATTTGGGGTAAAAACAACAATTTTGAAGAAAATCACAAAAAAGTGAGTTTTTGGCAATATTTGTTAGGTACATCATAACAAAAAACACTCTTTCCAAAATATTTTATTTTGTTTTTAGCTCAATCTTGAGGCTCCATTCCAAAAACGGTTTTTTATTTTTTGATATTGGCCTTATTTTTGAGATATTGACCATATAAGGCATCAAAATGAACTTTTAAAATTCAAAAACGCCTATTTGCACAAAATGATGCCCAAAATCGGAAATAGACCAAAATATAAAAAAATGAGAAAACCGTTTCTTGAGTCGATCATGCTTTTTACGATGATCATATTTGCTTACCTATAGATGCTGTATTTATTGAGTTATCGTGTACCTAAATCGTCATTTTACCGATAAAATGAACATTGAAATAATGGCCGTTGAAGTTTAAAGTGGTCACATTTTGCACTTTCATCGAATCTCACAGGAGAATGCGACAGTTTTCGTTTTTGAAACTTATATTACGTGAACATCGGGTAAATCCACAGCCCCTTGAGAAGTTTGAGCGAAATCCATTCATAACTTGATATCTAAATCGGGGAAAGAACTTGAAAAAACCCACATTTTATCAGCTAAAACGGAGCCATTTGACCACTAGGTTTTTGTGAAATCAGTGCTTCCGTGGTGTTTCCATAAGATGCGCCACGCATGCAGACAAGCGTCGCGTATGCGTTGCGTATTTGTGCGTTAACAAATTGCGCGATACGCAACGCGATGAGTTGTTGCGCGCGTGTACCTTGCTGGTACAACAAAGATTTTCTTTCCTTTTCAATTTCAAACTCGAGTGGAATAGTGAAATAAAATCCTTAAAATATTGCAGTTGGAGTTTACAAATCTGGATTTTCATTCCTTGTATTTATAAAAAACATAACAAGGTACAAACATATCATAAAAACACAATTTTGAGAAAGAAACAATGGCTAGAGTACACAGCCGCGTTAAGAATATAACATTAGATTTATGATATTTACTTCGAGGACTGTTATTTATCAAAAATGTGAAAAATATCAAATTTTAATAATTTGTCATAAAATTTGTATTATATCGTGAATTTCAAACAATGAAATTGATTTGATATCAGAAAGACATTCTTCGTATTCAGAATGCAATTCGATATGTCTGATGTGCTCTCATGTCGCACAAAAAATACTATCGAAACGCTCAAAACAGATCCCTTAATTTGGTTAATTTTCTTTTCTTGTTTTCTTTATTTTATTCTTTATTTTTCTTTGATTTATATTGCCAGGGTAAGGAGAGGAGGGAACTAAAGGCCCATTCAGTGATTTTTTGACTTTTTTTCATCCCGACGATCGTAAAAATCATCAAAATTCAGATTTTGGATACTAGACTGCGGAACTCAGTCTTCAATGATAGTCAGTAATTTTTATATTTTGGACATTATTATGACTTTCATTTGAGGACTGATCCGAGGAGCAGTTTCAGACAATTGCTTGGGATTATTGGGGCAGAGGTTATCTTTTGAATTCTTTCATGACCACTGAAGCATAGTCAAACCTGTCAAGGACACTCGGCGTGAATTGAAAGACCATGTCACTCGCCACAAAAGAATGTCAAAGGTCATAAAACACCACTTTTGTGTCTTCTGCTATCTAAAGGCCTATGGCTGATTTTGTACCTTTCGTCATTGTCATAGATGTGCTAACATAATTTAGCTTTCTAGTGCAGTGGTTCAGCCGAAAGCCGCGCCGTGTGTCTAAGACAAAAAATAATGCATTTACGTGAGTCTGTAATTTATATACCGGTACTGACAGTATATAAATTAGCTACATGTATTTGAATGGGGCTTCAACTTCGTCAATACTGTTGTTTTCCTGTTTTGTTTTTTTGCCATTTGTTTTTCATTAAAAAAATTTATAAACGTAACAATTTGATTTTTTTTTTTTTTTTCGCTGGGATCACTGAATGGGACTTTTTAGCGCGGATTATTCAAAACTTGTTTTTACCTACTGCTATATAGTATTAATCCGATTATTACATAACTTTGCCAGCGTATTCAAGACATAGGTTATGTAGGGATAAACTGTACATGGGTATAGAGGCCCTGCATGCTTTTATCGATTGGCTCCAAACAAAGGATTTGAACCGGTGTCCTTCACCGTAATCACGGCGCAGTAGCCTACAGACCATTCAATCAAATGTTGTCAGTGTGCGAGACGAACGATGTATAAATCTGGAGGTCACATCATCACTTATCATGCTTATTGTAAAAAGTTTGTCCAATGCATATACTGTGTGTATTGTTCCCGGGTATTGTCAATACAGTCAAGCAAACAGGTATTATATTTTGAAAAGGCCGCTATAGTATATTCACAGGGTGTCTTGAATGGCCAATCATATGGGACATAATCAAATTGCAGTGACTGCTTCCTTTGTTACCACATGTCAGTCATCTTGTGATTATTGGACCATGTAAACCTGCAAAAAACGAGCCAAAGTGCAGGCCCTATGCTAATAAATTATTCATAACAGTTACGTAATCAATCGATAGTGCGGACACTTTTCATTTACAAACCACCAAAATTCGTAATCTTTTAGCGTTGGAAAAGAACCCACGTGAATAGAGTGTCATGGCCCTGGCGCTGGTCTCGTAAACCAGAGGTCCTGGGTTCAATTCCCGGGCGGGATCACTTTTCCTCTTTCCTCCTTTAATCATTGCTCGACGGCGAAACTGATAAAATTGCATCATAGTTTGCTTATTCCCGTCGAAAAAAGCCGCTGTTTTTCATGTTATGTCCCTCTACAGTGAGGACGGCATTATTTACGCTTGTCAAAGCCCGAGCCACATCGGGATGACTTGCACGGAGGAAGTAGGGCTAAGTGACCGCTTATAGGTTGAATTCCCAGTCTGCCTAATCATGAAGCTCCCGTGGCCAAGTGGTTAAGGCGCTGGTCTCGTAAACCAGAGGTCCTGGGTTCAATTCCCGGGCGGGATCACTTTTCCTCTTTCCTCCTTTAATCATTGCTCGACGGCGAAACTGATAAAATTGCATCATAATCACGTATGTTTTTAGATACTGAGCATGTATGAATAGCTGATGAAAAACTAATTTGGAGAACTTTGATAGGTGGCGCTGTGCCTTACATCGGCGACAAGGCTTAATAAAAGAG
>NC_092630.1:11641428-11788928 GCF_039555335.1 Amphiura filiformis | reverse complement strand
AAAAGAGTATTTTATTTAACGTGATCATTTTCTTACGTATGATTCTGTGGCTCTGAAAAGAGCTGATTGAGTAATCTGCCATTCACACCTTCAATGATGCGACGTTGTACAAAACGATCTTGAGTATAAAGAAAAACTGTTGATCAGGGGTCTTGTTCCATCTGTCCATGTAAAAACTATAAACAAAGGCATGACACAATTCCTACGGGGTGGAGATATTTATAAGCCCAAATATACCCTCCATAACTCATGAACACATTGTGTTTTGTCTTTCTGCAGATATATAAATGTTTTCAAACGCGTCAATGGAACTCTGCTCGTTTACATCCACGTCGCATTCAAATGAAAAATAAGTTCATCATCTGCTTTATTCTCCTGACGAGATGGCATAACTTTCGTAATCTTAATCGTATTCAATATTAATCTTAGGCAAATACAAATGATTTATGTAACACTAATTTAGCAAGTGATCTTTTACTACATGTTTACCTCGTTCGTGGTAACTTCCATCGCATATCGCCGATATCCCCATATCATGTGATATGTAAAGCATGCTATAAAATCAAGCACGCCTGGACAACTGATGTTCAATTTAATAATATAAAACTACTCAATTACAAAAAAAAATAGTCCATGATATTTCGTGTTCTTTAAACTATTGTGGACATATACAGGGTGTCCCAATAAAAACAGAACCTTCATTGCGCCCTCATTTTCTCCTTTATCTGAAAAGTTGATCAAATGTATGTTGGTATGTAAAGAAACCTTAAATCGTTAGCTTTAATAAACCAAACCAAAAGATATGCCCACTTTAAGAAATGTACCCGTTTTTCACTCTAACCACGAATGATGTTTGGCTACATCAAAGATTAAAACGAAACACACGGTTAATGACATGGATAGATAATAGCATTAGGCTTTGGAACGCATTCACTATAAGTTGGTTCACCTCAAGTTTGGTAGTGACGTATGTGCGTATTTCGTTGGCCTAAGCAGTGGATCGCGCGCGTCAAGTTAATCACGCAAAGTGTACACTGACGCGCACAAGAACGATTTGTCTGGACGCTTGAGGCGCAATCGCGAAAAAGCATTGGCGTCACTACCGAACTTGAAGTGAACCAAATTATATGAGCGTGGATCACCAGCTAGCCTCCAACATCTTCCCAACCGTATTACTGCTGCATTCGCAAGTATACGGCGCACAAGGAGGGTACGCAATGCAATTGACCAGTGCTGAAACCTGTATTCGTCAAGGAAGCAACCAGGTAGGGTATTTTATTAAAACGTTTTTCCTTTACATAACCCGACATTTAAACGTTTTCTGTAAAACATTTTTGTTTGCTGAGCAGTAGATTATCAAAACATGTTCTTTAAGGTTATGAAAACGTTTTATACTCTTAATATTCCCTTTATACAACCCGACATTTAAACGTTTTCTGACAACCTTTTATAACCTTTTCCGAATGATGTCGAAAACGTTTTGTGTTTGTTGGGAAGCCCCATTTGTGCAGATCTTCGCGCATTTGTTTCGAGAAACAAGGGACGCCATTATGTATCCTTAGCCCTGGGCACCACAACCGCTAGGTACGCCACTGTATGGATGATTTGGTGGCTCTGAAAAAAAGCTGTTCGAGCGGACTGCCATTCACAACTTCAATGATGTGACGTATACAGATAAAACTGTTGACCAGGCTGATATTGGGCCATAGTTAAGTCTGACTTCACCATGTGCTATTTTACCCGTGGTTGACTGATCTTTATTACTCTCCAAAATGTGCATTTGAAGCCCCAAAGAAGAATGTGTGAATGTCTAGGGTGAAAAATTTGGGAACATTTTAACTGCAGTATTGCTAACAATTTAGGGGTCTAGTTCCACGTAAAAACTACACTAAGCCAAAAAAGAAACTTATAATTTTTCACAAGGTCATATCTTAAAATCCTGTCCATCGAAATTAACTAAAATTACACACAGGATTGCCTCAATACTCTACTCTAAACACATCTCAGTAACCAATCAGTTGGCCAACTGACACAACCGCAAAATGCACTGATATGGAACAACTTCCTGGACCACATTCACAGCCCTATTGGCACCCAATAAAAAGAAATCTGTGAGAATGGCATCTTGAATCACAGGTCACAGCCAACAATTTTAACAACATTAAGTTAAAAACATTAAAGAGAGTCAAAATAAACTTACCAGGATCATCATGTCACATGTCCAAACCAATAATGAAGTCCTTTATTAACGGGAAGCATGGGGCAATTTTCCCCAGGATATCATCAGGAACTTGGTTGGAAGCATGAAAAGCAGGTACACAGCATGCGTGCAAGCGCACGGTGGACATACCCGTTATTAAAGGACTTCATTATTTGTTTGGATATGTGACATGATGATCCTGGTAAGTTTTTGATCTGTTTGTATATGTTGGTAAGTTTGTGACCTCTGATTCAAGATGCCGTTCTCACAGATTTCGTTTTCTGGGTGCCAATAGGGCTGTGAATGTGGTCCTGGAAGCTGTTCCATTTCAGTGCATTTTGCTATTGTGTCAGTTGGACAACTGCTTGGTTACTGACGTGTGTTTAGAGTAGAGTATTGAGGCAATCCTGTGTGTAATTTTGCTAATTTTGATGGACAGGATTTAAGATACGACCTTGTGAAAATTATAAGTTTCTTTTTGGCTTAGTGTATAAATAAAGGCATGACAAAACCCATACGGGGTGGAGATAATAATAAGCCCAAATTATACCCTCCATAATTCATGAACACATCGTATTTTGTCTTTTGGCAGGTATGTGAATGTGTACAAACGCGTCGATGGAACTCTGCTCATTTACATCCGCGTCGCATTTGAATGAAAAACAAATTCATACTCTGCTTTTTTTTTCTTTATGGCATGGCTTTTGTAATCTCAATCGTATTCAATATTATGACTACTAATTTTTGGCAAATGCACATGAATTGTGTAACACTAATTTAGTAAATTCAAAGTATGAAAGTGTTGCTAATAAAACGAGGTGGCATATTTATAAATCGATGTCAAACTAGCCGGGCAAACTAGTGAGAGGTATGTATGTTTCCTGATCATAATTGGTAAAACCCAGATTCCATTGCAAAGTTGTTTTCACGCATATTTGATTAAAATCAAAATCAATTGCTCAATGAACTAATAAAATATATTAAATAATAAATTTATTACATATAGCAATCACAACACGAAATTTTCAAGACACATTAAAAGTCAAACACACTTATATCAATTACAATTAATTTTTAATTTCGACCTTACGAGTAAACAGTTCACAATTTTGTGACTACTTGGTGATGTCCTTATCATAATCTTCTATCGTGAGGAACAAAACTAGTTTGAATTTTCCTTTACACATCTACAGGGATGAGCATGTACCCTGGACTTGGACACCTGTAATATTACTAAACATTTTGATGTCTGGGAACTTACGATGCAGTAGAGATTAAGATATCAAAATTAAGAGACAAATTCTGTAATAAAGGAAGTGGGGTTATTGCGGGGGTTATTGGACCCCATATATTTCTATATCAAACGTCAGATACTGTTTTGTAACATTGTTTATGAACATCAGAGGAGACAAGGGTCAGGGGAAAAGAACCCTCACAATCAAATTGGCTTCAAACATTAATTATTAACGTTCATAAGGTCCATTTTCCCAGCGCCATATTTTTTTTCTCTGCCAAGACTTTTTAGGCTGTCCTTGGTACCGTACTCTATTTCATTCCCTTATCAAAATATTTCCTCATAAACGCCAAATATACTCCGATATCCCTACAAATTATGATTTAAATCAGCAAAATAGGCCCACAATCACAACCAATTTTCCCAAAATTCAGCAAAATCCTTAGAATACATCTAATACAATTTACATTGAAAACACACACTTCACTGCATATACCATAATAGGGCCTTGGGAAAGAGCTTCACAAACTAGCTCAACCCCAACCCACAAAATACCGCAGGATGCCTCACATTTAGATGGCGGGCCAGGCAACACACAGTGTTCCTCACTCCCCTCGGAGTGTTAGGGTTAACGCATTTTTATCTGTGCACTACAACCTTGAATTTCATAATTGGGGGGCCAAGTAATTCAAATGTTTACCTTCTTTATCAAATGCAGGTGCTTGTCCATATTATTTTCATTTACATCGAGATGATGTTTAAGCGAAACAGATTATATTGTGTATTGTTTAGTTTCTTTTTTATCATAATTCACCAGCTGGGGTGTTCACATTAATTATTGTTGAAAAACAATTAGTAATGCAATGTAATTCGGTAATGGGGAAGTGGTACGATTTTAGCAATAGCAATATTGTTTCGAAATGTATGACATTATCATAATCTATAAAATAAAACATACATTGATACTTTGAATACCCCGTTCCATATATATATCTCATGTCATGAAATATCATGATATGGCGCTTTAGTAAAAATATTGGATGAGTTGTAACCCCGTTATTGCCGACGTTAATATGGCGTCATAGTGCCTTTGTTTTGACATTCAAACTTGACGTCGAAACAACGTCATAGTAACGTTATTAACCCAGTAATTACCCAGTGAGCATTTGTTAGCTTCATTTTACCGGGGTATTAACGCGTGTGCTCATCAATAAACTTATCTCCCTTGGTATTCGTCCCTCAGTAGTTACATGAATTGCCCATTTTTAGATGGTAGAAAACAGTGTGTTCGGTACCCGTGGTCAAAACAGTGATAGGGTTGAAAGGTGGTGTGTCTCAAGGCACACACATTGGCCCACTCCTTTTTGTCACCGTGGTTAATGACGCAGCTATGGATAGTTCCCCTGTCAATGATTTAAATTTAACTTTTAGACGAGAGCACGTGACGAAACTCACCTTGACACCTTGACAATTCCAGGATTGGGCGGTGCAAAACCACATGAAGCTTTTACCCTTTACGGGTTGACTAAGTTTTGTTGGTCGAAGCAGCAAAAAAGATCGATTTTAATTGTCTAAATTAATATATTTATATCCCTTTATGTTTAAATTCAGTCTACAAATCATATACTTTGACAACTTTCTTCATTTATTGTTGTTAATGAATTATGTACGTTTTACAAAGATAATGCTGTTTCAGCCCTCTTTACAACATAACTCAAGAAACACGGGACCTACAAAAGTACATCAGTGTGATATTTGAATATTTCTACACGCTCGCTATGAAATGATCAATGCAATGTTTAACAAAGCTCACTATCATTCGCAAGATGCTGCGAACAACTAAATCGCAGGAGTTGAAAACAGCTACTAACATTAAATTGTGCTTGTATGAAAGTGTCTTTCCTGAGCAACCAGTCATGATTGCTATTAAATGTTCCCCTTCAATCTGTTTCAGATGCTAAAATACTTGTTGTTATGCATGTTCTGATCTGAAATTGGGTAACCATGTCACAGAAGTGTACGACATCCGTCTTATGCCAATTGAACATATTCACAAAAATTCCCAAAACGCTATTCTCCGCAGAGAATCTTTCAGGATCGCTAAACTTCAAACTGTCCCTATGGTATTAATGCTAGGCTCGAGTGACCCTCGGGCCTACCTTCTAATGCTGTGTGTTATAGCGCCCTCACATTTTGTCGTCTTTGTTGTTGCCTTTCCACATGGATCTTGTGTTGTATTTTGATGAGGCAATCTTGTTCATAATCACGGAAAACTGGTGGGTACCAATCATTCTGATACAACCTGTACAGCTCAGCTCCATGCACAGTCTCTCTAACAAACAAAACAGGTATATGTATTGTATGATGCAACTGCAATTTTTTTCGCATGTGCCCCGAAATTTGTTTTTCCCCCTCCCCCCCCCCCCCAACCAAGAAAGCTGGCTACACCGCTGCTCTAATTTAGCAAGACAAAGGTTAATTCAGCTACACCAATTATATTATACATTATATACTTTGAAAGTGCATGACGAACTTCGTTTTCATATTTTCAACCTGGCAACAGCTCGATGAAAGTACACACCTGGTTCATTAATGTCAAATTAACGGTATTATGTTTTGTAAAATGTTAATCAGGAAAGAAATTGTTTGGAGGTATTTGCAAGGGTAGGTTTCATTTAAAATGTAAATCCAACTAATTTGAAAACGAATAAAACTGTGCAAAGTTGCATAAAATGCACACAGGTGCCGTCAAGTTGATAAAATTACAATCTCTGTAAAATGTTAATCAAAAAAGAAAATGTTTGGATATATTTAGAATGGTAGGTTTCCGTTAAAATGTAAACCATTTGTATCGCATGGAGTGCATGTTTTACCCCAACTCTCTAACAGATCTTGAGCTGGATTCAATCCACAGCCTAGCCGGAGGTGAAAATTGCAGAGATTTTGCCATGAAACAACTACCTCTGACAGATTGTCCACCTGGTTTCCGCTAGTCCTGCCAGCAAGAATTCAGTCTTTATCATAAACATAATGATGCCAAGTTACAGTTACTGGAACTAGGTTTCCACAAGCTGAGAACTTCAAGTACAAAGCAAAAAGATAACAGGATAACCCATGGTAACCTTTGAAAAGGCTGACCTTTGAAATAGATAAATTTGCGTTTTCTGTGTAATTTAATTATTTTCAGTTACCATCATTAGCCTATGCTTCCAGATTTTTTTTTTCATTTCGAATATATCGTTAAATTATTTCTTCCCCCTGTCATGTAGCTCTAGTATAACTAGTATTGTAAATAACGAATTAAAAATAAACCGCTAACATGGAATATATTGTTCTGAACAAACCTTATTTCATCAAAATAGTAAAACAAATAATAAGTAACATTATTAAAAAACATGATTTTACTTCATTTTCCCTACCCCGTGATCGCACATCCGGGCGACTGGGCATTAATTTTGTTTATGCTCGACTCTCCAACAATCACGTATATTATGATATATAATATAATAATAATGCAATTCGAAAATTGACAACAAAATTTCAGGTGACAGGAGAAGTGAAAAATCCCAGCAAACACAAAGCGTTTTCGACATCATTCGCAAAAGGTTATAAAAAGTTGTCAGAAAACGTTGAAATGTCGGGTTATATTATAGGGTACATTAATGGTATAAAACGTTTTCATAACTTTAAATAACATTTGTTGGTAATTTACTGCACAGCAAACACAAATGGTTTACAGAAAACATTGAAATGTCGGGTTATATATAGGGTATAAAAGCGTTTTAATAACATTCCAATAACATTTTTGAGAACTTGGTACAAATCATTCTAAACAGAATGTTATTTTGCAAAAAATGTTTGCCCAAAATATTTACAATAACGTTTTTAAAAATGTTTTCACGACCTTTATATAACCCGACATTTAAATGTTATTAAAACGTTTTGTAAAAAATATTTTAAGAACATTTCTGTGTTTGCTGGGTGCAAATATTTTTACATAATGTTATTTAAATGTTGACAAAATGTTTGGCCAAAAATGTTTGCAAAAATAGTTTACAATGACATTTCGAAAACATTTTTAAAATATTGTTGTAGTGTGTTTTCATACAAAACGTTTAAAACGATTTCATTAACCCGACATTTTAATGTTATTAAAACGTTTTTACCTAAACCAAAACCCAAAATATAACTTATTCAAAATGTTTTAAAAACGTTTTTGTGTTTGCTGGGATCAGCCGAGAGTTTGTTCGTCAGAAGATGTCAATAGTAAATCTGGCTGAAACCAGCAACGGATCCGGACTTACTGCCTCTTTTTTACATAATGAACCATTGTGACCGAACGCAATCATATGTGACACTACAAATTGGTCCAGATTTGTAAAACAAATAAGGTTACTCATATCTTTTACAATTTTACATTTCGTTAAATAATTTTCGCTTTCTTTCAAAAAACATTAGGGGGAACTTATAAGTTGTGCACCCTGTAGATAGTGAGTATGTATGAATAGCTGATGACAAACTAAGTTGGAGAACACTGATAGGTGACTTTGAAGAGACTTTGAAATCATTCTTTGGCATGCGCATACAGGCTGATTGGTTGCCTGGTATCTATAAATGAAAAGTTTGTTTACATTAATGATTAGAGGGCAGAATCAAATATTGTCAAATTTTATGGAGCTAACGTGGCGACTGCTGACAATGTAAGGTAGTAGTAAGAGCACGTTAAATGATTTTTTCTTTATTTTAGGATTTGAGAGACAAACTAACATAACTTAAAAGCGAGTTGCTCTAAACATATTATTACTTTATCCACGAATTACTCATTCATCAAACCATATAGGTAATAACACAGTCAAGATGGAGATGAACCTGGTCGTCATGGTTGTTGGTATATTCATCATTGTTTGCAACGCTAGGAACTCCGGGCCGGAGGACTGTATCGGTCTCTGTGACCAATGCGTTGAGGTGTCCGATACATTAGCCCATATGGAATGCACTAAGCATTGTGAAGAACTTTGGTATAAGGATGATGAGAAACTTACGTGCTCAAGATTGACAGGTAAAAATACAAGCAAACAAAATCCCATGCCGATTCAGATGATGGTTGCCCATAATTTAAATTCATATTGTCCAGAGAATGATATTAAAACATCACAGATTTACTTAAATAGTGTTCCCTTGATGCTTGTGGAATGATAGGCACGAATGTTGGTTAGATATGTTCCAAAATGTTGTTTTGTCTGTGCACCCTTCAGCTCTTATCCATAAACTCCTTTAAAAAACATAATGTACGATTTCCATCAAATTTTAATTTTGTTATTGCTTACTCAAACTGCTGAAATAATATAAGTAATAATGTCAGGAAAGGTTTCTGTCAATTATAAGCCAAAGACAAGGTAAAGTGAAAGAAAACCCACTGGCTATTTTAACAGTTTAAAATGGAGATATTTATGGGGAGCTGGGTGAAAAGTCCCTGACTGGGGTATTTCCCTCATTCCCTCCACCTCACCTCCGTGACGCCGCTACTGCAAATAGAGCAGAGCCATACCATCAATCAACAACCACTTGTACACTAATCCATAACTTACCAGTAGCGAATGCAGTTACGCAAGAGTATATGATATGCAAGAGTATATTAACATGAAAAAGACGAAGGTTATGTTCAACCAGTTCGCCACAGAACAGCTGGTCATGGTAGGGAACACAGAAATAGAAAAGATGGACCAATACGTGTACTATCAACATGACTCACAATCGCATGGATGAAGTAAAAATGAGGACTAGGGCTGGTTGGTGAGCATTTGGTAAGCTCAATGACATCATGACATCAAGTAAGATGCCAACTTGGCAGTTATGCTGCACAGCAAACATGATTCGACCTTTGCAGTACTTAAACCTGGTTAACAAGAAATTACTCCAGCAAAATCAATCGATAAAGTCTAGCCCATCCTCCACATTGAATGGTGGACTGCACTTATGCCCAAATATGGCACTTGCCAATCAATAATCACCCCTTGAAATCCTCTACTCGCCCCACTGACCAAAGTTATGGACAGATACAATGTATGGGAATTGTTTTTGCTGTTATCTGTCATTTACATATCAGGGAGGTACGAACATTTGCAGATGCCTCATTTACTCAGTTTTTAGCCTACATGTAATGTATACCTTATTCTTGATTGACAGCAGACAGACAAAAAATATCCGTCAAGTGGTTTAGCTTTTTTAAATGCCCTTTCTAAAACACCAAAGTGCGAATATTTCCAAACATCTAAATAAGCTCAAAATTTAAGACATGTTACAAAACTATATTTTCAGAGAGTACAAAAAAATATTGGCCGGTTATTTTTCACACAGTGACGTTAACTAGGCAATGCCCTATACCTCTATCAAATATAACACCAATGTTGCGAACACGAGTACCAGCGGGAATCTCAGAAAATACTTATCCAGACCATTTTTTTGTCATTTAAATACACATTATTATTTGCACATTTTTTAAACTTTCCGGGAAAACACCCCAGCAAATGATTTATTCATGGTAGTTGAAAATAAAAATCAAATACAATGTGTTTTTAGTAAGCTTATACTAGAAACAAATGATCATATTTCAAAGAAATTCACAGATATACTTTTATTCGAAAAAGATCCAAGAATTCTTAACATTAATTGTATGACATTATTGTTTGTAACCTCCACCCTGTTCATGAATGAGTGCTATTGAAATCAATACCATTTTTGGCATTTGTGAGGTTGGCTTATCATTGCAGAAATTATTCAAATGTGTATGATCTTACCATAATCTGAAGGAATCTTTACCTTTTCTTTAATTTCAGCACCGAACAAAGGCAATCCTTCCCTTGAAGACGAGATCAATGCATATAATGCGAAAATATCAGAAATCATCGAAAGCGGTGATTATTCTAAGCTTGTTAAAGAGTTCTATACTGATGATTGTGTAACAGTGATTGATGGACAAGCACCTTGGTTTGGGGAAAAAGGTAAACATTTCAATTCTTTTTTAATTTCTCCGAATAAATGGTACTTCTATGTGACAGTAAATGTAAGAATAACAGAGCCAACGGAGGGTGCACATCACTCCTACACACAAAAGGGCAGGATGTCCACAGTGGAAATGAGGGTACGTAAATGTGCGGCGAAATTCAGGGTACATTTTCAGTCATTAAGTTTAGATTCGGGTACATTTTCAGCCATTTTGGCTTATTGATGACCTTTTTTATTCTAAATTCTAATTTCTAAACCCTATGTAAATTAGATCTGGAATAACTTCCATTTCTTTACCTCATTGGCACTGAAGTAGAACACGGAGTTCCCAGTTAATTGTTGCTCTTGGTCTTATTTATATGGAAGAAACATGGTTATTTCCTCGAACATTACCAGAATGTAATGATATACTACTTTCATTATTTGATTGCACTTATATATTTAAACCTCTTTCCAGCAAAAACAAAAGGTTTTCGATGTCATTCACAAAAGGTTATAAAAGGTTGCCAAAAAACGTCGAAATGTTGGGTTCTATAAAGGGTATATAAAAGGGTATAAAACATTTTTCTAACATTGAAAATATTTTTTGATAACCTGCTGCAAACAACATAATTTTATTTAAGTGTTGACAAAATATTTGGCAAAAATGTTTACAAAAATAGTTTACAATTACATTTTTTGAAAACATTTAAAAATATTGTTGTAGTGTGTTTTCATACAAAACGGTTTAAAACGTTTTCACGACCTTTAAAACCCCGACATTTAATGTTATTAAAACGTTCTTACCTAAACCAAAACCCAAATATAACTTGTTTAAAACGTTTTATTTTTGTTTTCTGAGTTCACAATAGGACTCTTTAATATCACATTATAATTTTATGTCTATTCAAACTAAGCCTTAGTTGTCTAATAATCTATAGACGACTGGTATCTGCAATCATGTTTTAGTCAAATATTGCATTTATTGCAATAGTACTAAACAATGTACACATTTACCTTTACTTTAAAGGTGTACGAGTATATTAAGTTGATTTAATTAAAATCTAGTCAACTGGACTTACTATTTATTGACTGGCGACGTTTCATCCTATCCTGGATGCTTCCTCTCAGTTCTGTGACCCCGTCACGGTTCACTGACCAATCGCCGCCGAAAAATCAGACGGCTTGAGGAAGCATCCAGGATAGGATGTGAAACGTCGCCAGTCAATAAATAGTAAGTCCAGTTGACTAGATTTTAATTAAATCAACTTGATATTTTATTTACTTGGATGACTGAGAATATACACAAATATACGAGTATATTCTATATCAAAAACCGTACAAATTAGCTGGTGGGTTTTTCAAATGACGAAAGGAAAATTGAAATATAGTGATTTAAGTTGGATATATTGTGCGTAAGTGTATAAGGACTTAAGTAATTGTTAGAAGATTTGTTTGAACACACGTACACAAAGAAAAGGAATTGAAAGAATGTAAAACCATGATTTAAGTTAAAGTCAGTTTCAGATCTGGTGTCTTTATTGCACATTGTGTTCTGTCATTCAAAATACACGGACCACGTCGAAAAAATAAATTAATTGGGTACGCGTAAAAGACGGAAGATGTGATTTACACCATTTTTACGCACAAGGTGAGTGACTATTGAATGAATCATTTACAAAAACGTTCAACAAGTGGGTACAGGTAACGTAAATATCTCTTCTTTGCACTTTTTACTCACCCTGTATGTTAGACAAGAACTTTCTGAAACGACAATAATTAATTGATAACTACAATAATTATAATAGATGACATAATATCTAACTTTTTGCGTGTTTACTATCCCATTATATATTTCTATTCAGATTTGAAGCAGGCTTGGTTAGCTTGGTCAGAAGGCAATCCCAACGTCGATCGGGTGTTATTCACAACTACTGCATTCGGGGAGAATAACGGAATGGTTTGGGCAGATGGTATTGCAAATTCCTACCAAAATGATGCCCTCGTTGGTTCCTTTCGGTAAGTTTGAGAGCTATCACTATTAAAAAGAATATCATAAAATAAAGCACTCCCTTGTTTTTTCTTGAAAAGGGACATAGCTAAAGCCCATTATCGCAAGAGCAGTAGTAATAAGTGACAAAACAATTACCAGCGATAAAACGCCATTTCAGGGATTGGGAGAAACATACATTCGTATAGGCTTACACTAGCTATACCTGCTCTTCAGCTGATTGTAGCTGTATCTGAGGTGTAATAAGAAATTTGCCGTTGCGATTTGATGCTAGAACATACTGGCGAATTCTGATCGATATATCGACAATCACTTTTACGATTAAATGATGGATGTACGTACACGCGAAAAGTGTCATAAAAACACTACACTCGTATCCTCGTGGCGACTGTTTAGTTAGCCTCCGTGAGAAAGATCAACATTAACCAACGGGATAGAGATACGCCTAAATAGTACCCTCATAATTCATGAGAACTCTGTGTTTTGTATTGCAGGTATATGGTGGTTTACAAACGCATCAATGGAACTCTGCTCCGTTACATCGTCATTTCATTTCCCTAAGGAAAAACAACGATATCCTCTGCTTTATTCTCCAGACAAATCGGCATGGTTTTCGCAATCCTAATCATATTCAATAGCATAACTACTGATCTATACCAAGAACGTTGAATTATTTTAGGTATAAACAGCATTACTATTGGTTTTAAATTCTAATACATATATTCATCTTTCTTAAGAATTTTAGATTAAAAAAAATTGACGTTTCTAATGGAAGTTATAGCAAAATACGTAAAAATGGTGGATTCCAAGTTTTAACAAAACAACCTATTTGGAAAATCAGTAAAATTTATTTACAAAGTTATTTTCAATAGTTATTTATGATGTTACGAAGCAATCCTTGTATGGAATAAAGTATTGGTTACGCATGAGTGACCTTATAGTATTCTTTCTTTGGCTGCAGTTTGAAGATAATTATTGCAGCGTCAATATCTCTTTTAGAATGATTTTACAAGAGGGAAATGAAAATAATGGATTTTACTGTAAAAACCTATGGTGGGCCTCATCAATCCCCTACCCATGGTCATTTTTGATGGTCGGTCCTACCCCCGGGAAATGTGCTGGGGTTTATCACTAAAATGAGCGTAAAGGATGGATCTGAAGAGGCGCATTTTTTATGACGGATGAAAAAATTTAGGAGGTGGACACACCTCCCTTCGTAGTTCTAGGATTAAGGTACCAGATATGTTCACCTCTTTACGTCCTAAACAAAGAGCCTTGTTGCAAAACCCCTTACATCCACTTAAGCAATTTTGAGAACACATCAACAAATCCTCAAAAAAAAATCACTGATACAAGGGGGGTTTTCAACAAAATCAGTTTGTGTCTTCATCCTACCCAAGCATCCCACCAAAAATGCTTTTGTTGCAAACACCCATATATTAGTACTTTTTTGTTGATCTTTTGATTCTGTTCTCAAAATTGCTCAAGTGGATGTAAGGGGTTTTGCAACAAAGCTCTTCATATGTCATAATTAGAACCAGCAACCAATAGCTTCAACATTTAACTCGGATTTAAGACCTCGTTCGTTAAAATCGGTTATTAAATAAAGACGCGATGATCCAGAATCCTAGGGAAGATGCAAATTCAAAAGTTTGTTCCAAATAGGGCAGCACTACCATTGATTAGAAGGGTTATGTCTTATTACGTTATGTCTTATGTAAGAAAAATAACTATCAAGCACGAATCACATTCACATGGTTTTATTTGAAACAAACTCATATTCACCATAAAAACGAATAACAACATCCTTGTCTCAACACGCGATATTCAAAATTCCCGGGCGCCGAAATTGTCCAGTGCAATGACGTCCCAGTAATACAATAAAGGCTGACGACAATTGAGCACAAATAACCATTACGTCATTGCACTTATAAAATATCGGCGTTGGAATTTTGAATATCTCGTGTTGAGAGCCGGTTGTTTTAATTCGTTTTTATGGTCAATATGAGAGTGTTTTGAATAAAACCATGTGATTCGTGCTTGATGATTATTTTTCTAACATAAAGCATAGTGTTATGATTGCCGGAGACTCCCTTTAACATGTTGATATCAGTGATAGGAACGTATTGGTGTGATATCTGATGATTAAATCCAACATGCAGGTAAAACAATCAAAACCCTTACACAGTCCCAATCATTAGATTATTGAAATATGAACGACAATAAATTACACAAGAGATATTATGATGCTTTCTAAATTTGTTTTAATCTACATTATATACATGATATAAGAAAACCGGGCATGAAAATTAATTATGTATTATCCTCTGTCAAATAGAGCGTGTCCCAAAGGTAGTTACACCATGATAGTGAGACTGCGGGTCACAACGCTTTGGGGTCGCGGAACTTGCCGTAAAAGATCCAAAAAATACATCTCCGTGCATTAAAGTTCAGGGTACCATCCTATTGGTCATGTAACTACATTTTGACTCATTTTAGCATCAGAATGGCCAATGTTCGCTTGCTTCCTACGCATTTGTCCTGGTCAAATCGTTCTGGTCGTGGGTCACGGGAAAAAAATATTGGGAATCCCTGCCATAGTGGTAATAAAATCTTCACAATTTTTTTCCTATACGTAGACTATTTAGGTTTGCAAATTTGGTTCCTAACTTTTTTTCATGGGCAAGGACGAGCAACACCAAATAGGGGGGCAAGTATATTTTGGCAGGCTATTTTCTAATGTGCCCATTTTGGGTATTCAAATTATTGCACAGCGTCTTACACTCTCAAAAGGGTTCCAAAAGGGTCCTTTATTGGTGCCCCTAAATGGTTCTTATTGGGAACATTACAAGGATCTTTGGTCACACTGCTGGACTTTTTGATTCTCTGGAGGCTGCAGAACCTGTAATGGTTCTCTGGCGAGGTCTTTTAAAGAATTTTGTGAGAGCTGTTCAAATGTGAGAGCTTTCGAAGAGTGTACATATTGATACTATTACATTGCTGCTGCTGTATCTACTTATACGTCGACTATCAACCACTACAACATGTACTACTATTGCTTCTACCGCTACCGCTACGTGCTGTCGTGGTTGTTGCCAATGTGAGGGTCCCTGTATCTACTGCTGTGGTCGTTGATGCTGCTACGTTAACTCAACCTGATATTAGAGAGATTGCGATGTTACGTCTTGTGCCATACGGGCATTCATACGTGCATACACACCGCTCGTCTTGAGCTACTGGCTAATGTATCAACCTCGTTCCGTCAGAGGATAGTGAGTTTGAATAGTTAGATAGGCGAACGATCACGGCGTATGAGAATTGCAACCTCTCTAATTCTCATGATTACTATGTACATCTATCGGGTGTTCCAAAAAGGTAGGAATGCCTTCACCAAGAAGATGTCAAGAAGCTGATTTAAATTTAGATGTGCAATATTTAAGTTTTTAACGTGTTTCGTTTGTGAAATAAGTCCAACCGTGAAATAAAATAAATATATAAGAAAACAAAGGTGTGCTTGTGTTCAACTTTCGGTTGTATTTTGATGGTTATCACTCTTGATACCTATGTTGTCTTAAGTTTCTTTTAATATACGGAGTTGAAACAGAAAAGACGATTACATGACGAATACATTGTATCTGAAAAACATGACACCAGTTTGTTGTATCATCGCAAAATACGATTAATTGTTTACATGTAACCTTTTTGGGACACTCTCTACTACAATTATGACTGCTCCTATTACCACACGAATTGCTATACGTGCATCTCTGCTACTGCAGGTGCTGCTGCATATTGCGCAATACAGACCGCTAAACAATTACGCCACCAGTTTACCCCCAATTATCCTAAACAAAGACTGATATGTCATAATTAGAACCAGCAGCCAAATAGCTGCATTCTTTAGCTCCGATTTAAAACCTCATTCGTTCAAATCATTCAAGAAAATTAAGGACATGATAATAATTTTTTTTTAAACAATGAAGATGCAATACAAAAGTTGCAGTTTGCTCCATTCCATGCCCTATTGATTTGTACACAAGGCGTTCTCGAACAAGAGAGCTAGCACCGTGATTGCATTGATTAATACATTGAAACTAGCGCCGTGCTTAATTCCATTGAATAGAATATAAAAGTGCAGCTTTTGATTTCGTTACTTTTCTGGCTTTTAGACCACTTAACTATCAATCAATGTCAACAAGTGAAGACATATTTGTCTTAGTGTAAGATATGCAGGGTTGAACATAACTGGTACCTTAATTCATTTGCGGTCTGTATAATAATCTTTATATATGAATAACCATTGCTGCATTATCACAATAATTATTATTGGGATAACCAGAATGATCTAGCTAACTACAACACCTTTTTATTTTATGTTTCTTAGTTATTTTTACAATGATTTTTAATGACATCGTTATGAACACGGCAGAGTGCCGAATACGCAAAATTGCTGTTCTGAGTAAACGGCGTTTGAAAATCTTGGTACCATTCCATTGCGTGAGCACTCATTTGAAATGTATATTATAGAAGTGAATGTACACGAGTTATTGACAATACTTGCATGTTCTGAAATAATCGATATATCCCTCAAAATGCTTTTAACAGCTATTCGGCTTTATGCTGTATCCAAAATATCTCTACCACTGCGCAGAGAGAGGTCGAATACGCATTCAACTACGTGTAAACCATAGCACGCATTCTTGATTTGGGGCTTTGTGTAGAAATTACTGGTTGTCATAGTATGTAGACTTAACTTGCTGTATAAGTTATAAATAGTCATCCCTGCAATATTTAGCAAAAAACACGAGGATTTTAAAGCAAAAATAACAATATTTACCTATATTTTGCGTATAATTTTCCGGGATTTTCCAATTTCACTGGCGCGCACTCACATTATTATACCACAGCAATATCATGTGGGCAATGTTTGTACTTATTTTGGTATCACTGGATAGAAGATACCTACAGCTATACGTTGGTATCAAATATATTAGTATAGGACATGTAATATAGAAAATTCGGCATTTCCCGCTATACAATACTACATATGAACATGATTTGTACAGCTAAGTATAAGATTCGTCTCTCTGCCGAATTCATTTATCGCACTGACGCGCGATTCGTCCAAATCAAAATTTCAATAACTACGTCGGTGAGTAAGATTTGCCATTAATTTTTGGTGGAAATGAAAGATACAAAAACTCAATGTGCTCAAAACTCTCGATTCGTGACTCTGCCGAATTCAGAACGACATTTTTTAAGTACATTATTTTTATATAATTGTTTTGCTTTGATATTTACATCCCATGCGTTTCATGTTAGTCCTATAGAAAGCCATTTTGCAACCGATCAGCTTCATATCTTATCTCCGTCATCCCTTTATCCTTGAATTTGTACTTGTGCCATCTCTGTCGTATTTCTTTTACGTGTAGGTGAATCATTGTGATTGTCAACTCGCTTTCCAAATCTGCGTCGCAAAACCTTTGCTACCTGTGACGAAAAAATAATAACATGACAAAAATGATATGACAATTATATACGAGGGGGTATCAAAAAGTTTTAGAAATTGCCCAGAAGTGAAAGAGCTATATCAATGAAATTTTGTCAGTGCAATCACTGGTCCTTATGTACACTATGGTGCAAAAATGGTATGTTTACTTTTTTTTACAGGAGCTAGATGTCACTACCTGCCTATGTAACCGCATAACCAGCAAAATGGAGAAAATTGAGGCATGCAGCATGATTAAGTTCCATTTTAAGGGTTACAGTGCCCAGAAAATCTGTGATGAAATAAAAAAAAAAAAAAAAAAAAGCGACAGTGACATATCACAATCACCACCGAAGATAACTTTCATTTCATCATCAATTTTCTAGGCACTGCAACCCTTCAAAAGCAGGATCTTAATAATGCTGCTTGCCTCAATTTTCTCAATCTTGCAGTTTATGCGCAGTAACTGGGGCAGCAGGTTATTGGCATCTAGTGTCACCTGTAAAAAAAGTAAACATACCTATGAGACCATTTTTGGACCATAATGTACATAAGGACCAGTGATTGCACTGACAAAATTTCATTGATATAGCTCTTTCACTTCTGGGCGATTTCTAAAACTTTTTGATACCCCCTCGTACATATTGGACTTATTAAACTTTATAACCAATTCTATGCTGCTACACCCCTGTACGTTTTCACCGACAATGTGGTCCATTATGAGTCACAATGATAGTAGTTCTACGCACTCTTGTGGTAAGACACATGTATTATATTTAATACCAACCGTGGAACTAATGGAGATACATACCCCATATGCATTATTACGGTGTCTAGCGCCCCTGTTGCTCTCTTGCGACCGTGGACGTATATTTTCTTGTTTTAAACCACTGCAGTTTAAAGACCACACATTTACAGTGCGCCCTCAGTTTTGGGACATGAGAGGAAGTTTGGGGAACTTTTCATCAAAACTGTAAAATAATGATAGCATGTCATTTCTGCATTTTATTTTTAATTATATAGCTTGGAATTTTGTCAGTGATTTTTAGCACCTTTTTCAGCTGCAAGACAAGAGATACCCTTTTTTTAAAGCTCTGCTCAGCTCTAATAATGGTAGACCATTTAACCTTACAGGTTTACTTACATCTTCGTCCATCAGACATTGCCACAATAATATAAAGATACCCTGCAAAGAATAAAAATAATTTAAAGGAATCCATGTCATTGTTTGATACAAATATTAGCTTGGGTGAAATGTCATGATAATCATACTTCGGAAACATACTTCGGTAACTGCTTCGGTAACTAACTGTAACTACATATATGAAACGCTGTACATGAAAGAAACGGTAACGGTTAAATCCGTTTTGTACGCTGTCATATTATGTCTATTATGCTGATATGCTATTACAACCGCGGATACCACCAACACATACAGGTGGTGGTAGTTCTACTGACATTACTAGCTGTTATACCTGCTGATGCTGATGATGGCGATGATGATGATGATGACGACGAAGATGGTGTTGATAACGTAGCTATATACTGAAGAAGGTTTTATGAGTATAAACACTTACCTGGCTTGTGTTAAAGATACCGAATAAATAGGAGAAAACAACGGCCGATGTTTTGTCAAATTGAAGAACGCCGAACACCCAGGTCAAACCAAGCAACGGTTCAAGAATGGCAAGTGCACGTGCGATAGCCCTGTGAGAGAAATAAAATCAAAGTTTTTCAAATCAAATATTCCGCCCTAAAATGGTATAAACTCGCATGCCATACACAGTTATACATGTATGTACCAACTTCCCCCAACCATAAACTGCATAATTGGAACTCTTGTAAATCTAGTTATAAGAGGGCTATTTGAGCATAAAGCAAAAATCAACTTTTTTTTTGTATACAGATGCAATCCCCTTGTTTAGATATTTTACGACTTACATTAATATTGATAAAAAAATCTCACCTGAAACGCTCTTTCTCTTTCTTTTCTCGGATAGTTTTAAGGTTTTTGAATGTTTCCAACGTTAGATAAAGAATGACAGTGTTTATCTGGAAAAAAAAACATCCGAAAAATGACAAGTTAGGTAGACTTAAAAGAACTTGCATAATCTTTGGATAATTATTGAGCCAGCATGTTAGACTTTTCTATGAAGACTTCTTTATATGGTGTATTTGACAAAAAAAACCACATTATTTCATTATCATAGTGTTAGGCTCGATTATATGCAATATAACTAGGGGCATATTTTATTTTGTTTTAGTTCTTACCCCGACAATAACAAGTGCTGGTCCAACAAAGGCATATATGACACCGCGATTGATTGGTAGCCAGCATCTAGAACATATATCAAGAAGCATGCTGTGATGTGAGTTTGTGTTAAAAGTGAAATTAACTGAACACAAGGTGTGTTTTTTTTTACTATCGGAAGGGAAAGAAGAAACGAAAAAGGAGATAAGATGAACAAACAAGTCACTTGTGACTCCCGGGATTCGAACCTCGGACCCTTCTCATGCCACGCAGAATATCACCAGCCTGTAGCCACACGGGTGACGCTTGCCTGGCCAGCGATTCTCTGGGTATTATGACTTAGGCTGATTGTGTCATCACATCATGTGCAATGCTTGCACGAGCAGTGGTTTTAATAGTGAGATTTATTGAGACCTGCTTCAGTTAGTGGAAATTAATGTGTGAAGAATTAATCACATTACACAAATATTTCAAATGTTATTCTTTGTATGTATCTCCTCTATAATTTTGTACTTCGAAATGAGGCCAATCATTTGACAATTGCATATATCACAGTACAGATCTATACAATGAACGTTTAATATTTTAATTGATATTTTTAAATTAGCAGCAATAGGCACATACAGAACGAAATTATTTGGGCTTACACGTCATTTGATCCATACATACGATGCCTAATGCCAAAGGTAAGCAGTGTGATTATGATTGGAATACCTGTAAAAATATGGAGACAACAAACATTTAGTATAGAACAACTACAACATTGTATAATCGTCATGTGGTTGTTTTAATACCAAAGGTTTCGTAATAAAATATCAAACCAACACTGCAATAATAACCAGAGTAACACTCGATATACAGTTGAACACGTTAATAGCTAAGACTGCAACAGTGAAGGTTTACAGTTTTCATGTATCAACATTAACAAGTCTTGAAACCTTAAAAAGATTTATTATTGAATCAATATATTTTTAAAATAGTCCTCTTAATTAACACAAATCGTGTGTCAATAATTAGCATCTTCGTATTTTTCACGCGTTTAGGTGTTGATAAATTAACACTCCCTAACACTCCTAGGCCTTAACGTGTTCAAGTGTTAATTAAGTGTTTATATGCTGTTTTTGAAGGCAATTTATTATTTTGCATAACAAATGTGATGTTAACGATTGTGTTTTTAATTAAAGCGATTAATGAGGTTGTCTTTACCCCATGCAATAGGCATACAGACAGAAGGTTTGAGAGACCATTTTATTGTCGGTTTCATTTTGATGTATAAAAACACACCCTCCATCAACATCCAAATAAACACAGCAGTGTAGGCGTAGTGAAGTAGTATTGTCACGGCAATGCAGTTTGTCTGTATAATTACAAAGGGTTAATTGAATAAAACAATTTAATGTAATGAATATTAAATCTTTCTGGATTCTGGATTTAACTGTATTGTTTTCGAATATGGCCAGATCAGAGATAATCATTTCAAATCAGGAGACAGGTTATATTAAAACTAAACATGAAGACATTAATTTTATCATTTTTATAAAGCGCTCTACAACTTATAAAAAACATCGCCGTACATAAAAATGAAAAAAAATGTAAATTACTAGAAGTAGAAGAGAATGCACAAAGTATGTGTATCAGAATTATGAGCTATATATACATCTGTATTGAATGTTAGTTCATGTTCTCATTTTCATTTCCTTTTACAAATAACAACAACAAAAACAACAAAATGTGCTTTTTCCACATCCAACTCACCTTTGGTGTTGCGTCAATACCAAACACGAATATCAATTGACCAATCAGGATACTGAATGCTAAGTTAGCGTGAATAACCACACGAGGTTGCCTGTACATTCTGTGGAATAGAACCCAGTGTAAAAAGATAAAATAAAGGTTGGGTGGTAGCATAATTGCAACGGCAATTGATGTTTATTATGAGTTATGATTTAGTGATACAAAATCTAATTAGAATATTTAACTATGGTATTGTGTCTATTGACAATTCTGTTTCCAATTCTGGTTATGGCAAACTATATATTGTGTTACTTCATCTACTTTTTATGGGTTTTTTTTTACTGAAATCACATTTTTTCTGCAACATAAATGATGACATATGTTTTCTGTTTTAATCAACTTTTAAATTCTATGTAAAGGATGTACACAAACCTCAAGTATCCGTAGAGTGCCAGAGTAATAATGAGGCAAACACTAGAGATAGCAATACCAACGACGGTCAAATTATGTAGAGCGTATTGATGTACCAGCGGGATTTCAATCTATGACGTGAAATGTTGAAAATGGAACTTTTGTCGACATTCAATAAAATTATTATTATTATTGAAATTAGATTCTTTGACAATAGCATAACATTACTTGCCACATGCGTAAGTTTATAAAGGGTGTCCATGAAAGAACTACATCAGGCACAAAAAGAAACTCGTCAGTTATATTCATCCTTGCTGCTCAATAACTTGATAATTTTGGATTATTCTGAAATATACATTTTGTTAATTGGACTTTGCTTTCTCATTTGGCACCCTGTTCGTGAAAAACAAACAAGAATTGACCAAGATATGCGTCTCCAAACCCGCAAACCCCAAAAACAAAAGTCGCATTTTCAACGATTTTCAATGGGAACGCATCGTTGTATTGCACACAAGCACCACGGGCCAATCAATAAAGCACACAGTGTACAGGCACAATTGAATCGTTAAAATTGCAATTTTTCATTTTGGGGTTTGAGAGTTTGGAGGCGCATATCTTGGTCAATTCTTGCTCAATGTTCACGAACAGGGTGTCAAATGAGAAAGAAAAAACCAATTAATAAAATGTATATTTCAGAATAATCCAAAATTATCAAGTTATTGAACAGCAAGGATGAATATAACTGACGAGTTTCTTTTTGTGCCTGGTGTATATCGTCGGAAACTTTAATGTCTGAACCAAACAAAACTAAGTAATTTATTTGGTTGAACAACAAATTAGCTATCCCATACTTTTTTTAATTTTGACAATTGACCACTCCTTTCTTGAAATACAAGAATTTTACGAAAATACCAAATTTTCAAACCGTTCTACTGATTCAAGTTATCAATCAATAAGTGAGGACGTTGTACCAATAAATGCGCATGAGGCGTCTAATGACAATGATTCATATTTCATAAGAGATTAAAAATTAGGTATATTTTTAGTCAAAATTAAAGAAAAAAAAGTTTGCAATAGCTGTCTTATTCCTGAACCACATCAACTTTGTTCTGTTTAGTTCGGGCAATAAAATATCCAAAAAGTAAACGACGATTCTTTCATGGACACCATGTAGTTTGATGTATATCATTCAGCAGACACTATGATGAAATATACAGTGTGATGAGTGTTACAGAACCATTCCAGGTACATTCCAAAGAGTTATAACTCACATCAATAAGTTGCATGAGAACAGCAAAACTGGTCATGTGATCACAGGAACAAGTCACGTGAGAGATTGTAACCTTGATAGTTCTACATCCATCTTCAGACCAAACACTGATTGTCAGGGAAGAAAAATTAAGTTAATTATATTACCTACACATAGTTATGTTAATAAATCCAAAGAGCAAAGAAAGCGGGGGTACGAACAAGCCATCATGAGATCCAAACAGGTATACGGACGCCCCCTAACCCACCCGGGTTCTAGTATCTAGTGAATATTTCTACAGTACTGAGGCAATGGAATTAAATTATAAGACTCATCTCACCCGAGGTGACTGAAATAGTAGCAAACGGGAATCACCAATGTTGTTGCTGTTCTTGGCGTAATCTGTTGAATATAGAATCATAAGACCATTATAGCTGATGAAACTTGGACAACTGTTTTCTATTTTGTACACTATAGTGGAATGAAATTGTCATAATGATGGTATTTAATTACAGTTTTATCCAGCTTACCCTTGGTAACAGTCCAAGTGTCATCTCTACCCTTGATCCGTTACGCAGTGACACGAACTCATCATCTTCTCCAAACAGATTAATACCAGTTATTTTACTGCCGAATTCGTAAGACGTCCCATTCTTTTGCTGGCTTTGTAGATTAAGATGTGAAAGATTCATTTTAACATGGGCAGATTTCAGAATGCCGAGAGATAATGATGAACCTGAAAATACAAAGTATTATATATATTTATGTTTAAAACTAAAACCACCAGGTGGACACATAATGGTATATTCAGGTTGTTATAGACCCATTGACCACACAATTGAAAGTTTGATAGATAATGTAAACTATTTATTCGTTGATATGGAGAATCAAATTAGCAATAAATAACGAGTATGATAGCAGCTTACCGTATTCTGGTACATCGTCAGACATGCTTACTTTGGTGGTAGAAATACCATCACATAATGAGTACGTTTCACTTGCATCAGTAACATTGAACTCTTGCAGAACTGAAAAATGTAAGTTGAAGTGTTTGATACAGTGCGATATCAAACTTGCACGCGGAGATGGAAAAAAATCCGACTCATACATTATGATTATAAAAGGAAGCAGAAACGTTTGTCTTCTACCCAAAATTAAGTCCAACTTGTATTTACATATTTATTACGTGTAGGCTGTTAAGCATGACTGCTGAAAAAAATCTATTTTCAAGAATAATTCATGAATAAGTTAATTATGTTAATTTGATTAAAAGAGGTGAAATTCACTTTGTCCAAGGGTTACAATATTCAATTAAGGTTTTTTTTTACAATTGGGCAAAAAGCACAATGTAGTCACATTTAAAAATTCATTTATTTAATTATCGATATTAATGCAGGGCAATTATGCATATTATAATGAGAGAGTTTCAAAAAGATCATCGTTGCATGTGGACTGTATAGTTAAGCATCACGGGTTTTTCAAATCACAATGTCACAGCATATATTAGGATGGTGTTACGCTCAGGAATAATTTGAAGAATTTTAATGTGCTTGGTCCAACAATCAACAGGAGGCAACAGAAAATAATTTACATGGAAAACGTTCAACTTCCATTAATTTCTCAAAGAACTCGTGGTATGTTTAAACCTTTAAAGATACCATCCCACTTTTAAATAGAAACAATGGTATCTATATGGGAAATAGGTAAAATATATGTAAGTGTGTCTCCATTTTTAAGAACCACACTTATATAATGAAATATCCTTACTCAAAGAGTCCGTGTCCAACGAAATAGGCTCAGACGAGTTTGCTATAAGATCCCAGGTTAATGCGTCCCAGTCATTAAGTAATTCCTCAACGATTGACGATTCACTGATCTAATACAGTAATGGTAAAGACAACTGATATCAGCAACTTTTCCAGGATTTAATCAATGAAATATTTATGTGTTGCTTAATGATAATGAATGGGTTTTTATTATCCATTGCATCTATTACTCATGTATGCTGCGCTAAAATTCTATCCTTACACTTGATAAAAAACAGCACATTATGACACTCCATTAACTCCCATGTGACCAAAGTGTAAGGATACTTTTTGGCGCAGTAAATATTTCTTTATCTAATGTTGTGCATGGCAATTTAAAAAATTAGAAATATAATTACCCGTTTTTTTAAAGTGTTTATTTGTTCATCTACTGCCGGCTGGTTTACAGTTTCAACTGTATCGTTCAAATAAGATAAAATTCACAATATTATAATAATGTTACGCTTTTGGGAACGTACAAATTAACAAAATTCTAACAGATATCCGGAACTGAGACATGTGAGGGGCATGTAATAGTATATAGGTATATCATTCTGTCTCGGAGCGTCGTCTCGATGCAGAGGGTAGTGAAACGATCTTCTATATGTGACCATCCACCACGAAGTGGTAGTAAAGTCGGCTCTAGATCATTTTCTGTTTATTGCAGATCTTAAAAGAATTCACTTTCAGCTTCAAAATGACACCTCGACCAACTTCATCGGACATCTGGAAGTGAAGTTATAGTTCATCAAAGGTCAAATTCCTAGTATATTCAACATCCAATTACTGTTTTTGATTGTATCTCAAAATGGAAAATGCCGACTTTACGACCAGTTTGTGGTGGATGGGCACATATGCAGTTTTGTTTGGAAATTTGTGTTATGGTTAATTTGTCATACTTCAGTTGTTCGAGATGTTTCGGAAAGTCCTCAAAATATTGCTGTCAAACATATTCGTATATCAAGAGATGGCGCTATTTTTGGGTTGGGAAATATCGATGTTTGACGGTACTTTCCTACGTAATTTGTGCGAGAAGTAGCATTTTGAAGGTATTTCCCTTTATACCGGAAGTGACCCCTTTATGACCTTTGAACCTAAATATAAAAAATACAACATATACACTTTGAAACCACAATTCATATGTGAACATACCGTCACTGTCCTGTTTTTCTTGGTTGGTAAATCTTTTGAAGTGATGTGGTTTTTAATGACCTTTGACTCCAAATCATTGTATGATTTTATAGACACTGGGTATTGACAACGCAATGCAAGTGGCGTCAATGTCATACGTAATTTGTGGGAGAAGTAGCATTTTGAATTGAAATTACATTTTTGACCTTTGACCCCACGAGTTTCACGTGACATGTATGGTCATGGTCAGTGATGGTTGTGACCAAGTTAAGTCAAAATTGGTCTTTCAAAATGCCTCTTCTGGGACAAATAACATAGCAGAGCGATGACATGCGTACATATGCATTGATATTTGCCAGTGTCTATCGCGTGTTCAGCTATGTCTAGTTTGTTATATATTATGATCCTTGACCCAAAGATAATTGTTATTATAATCCGACTCATGAATCAAAATGTCATAAAGACCCCTGTTTAATTTTAACTCAATCGGAACAATTTTTTATTTAGAACCCACGATGACATTTGACATTGGATGATTATTTTTAACATGATTAGAATGTCACAAGGACCATTCCTCAGGCTGTTGAATTTGAGCTCTATCGGCGGATGTTGGAAAAAATGACCTTTGACTCCAAATCAGTGACAACACAGTAAACACTAGTAAATGACCATGCATCAGTTCTAGAGCCCTTTTGCCACTATACTAATGATCACAGCACTTTTGAAGGTATTTTGAAGCATTTTGAAGGTATTTTGTTATGTGCCCAAAAAACACCCCTAATTTGACCTTGGTTAACCTCTGATGAACTTTGAAATTACATGAATCTTGTTTTGAATCATAATTATCAACATCACATATACTAGTTTTTATTCATAACCTCATTAATATACGCGAAGCCTGTAATCCAATCAAAAGAAATTGATTGCCTGACCGCGCACTAATTGCGAGGTCATTAATAACTCACAATGACTCCGGACGCGCAACAATGACTTCTGCGCGCGCGTGCGTGTATAAGCTACGCGTTATGGCAACGCACACGCCTACGCGATGCCGTCGCGCTTCTGTGATTGGTATCTCTTGTTGTCGGCGCGAATGTTATATTGGCCTGGTTGATTTTTTTGTAGGGTAGGTTACAACAATGATTAAAACTGGTTATATTTAACAGCGTTTTATGGCATAAAATAACATAAAATGCCATTTTGATTTGTTCAAAATATTAGATACGACGGTGACAATAATAACTTTGCACCATCTATTTTGAGGTCATTGTGTGAAATTGTCGGGTTTTTTGTTTTGGGCTGAGAGTATTTTTCCTCGGGAGCTACCGCTCCTCGGAAAAATACCTCAGCCCAAAACAAAACCCGACAATTTCACACAATGACCTCAAAATAGATGGTGCGCAGTTATTATTGTCTAATTCAAATTGGAGAAACTTTAGAAAGATTACCCCTTTTGACCCCAAAACAAACCCTCCCCATATTCATGATATTCAAGCCAAGTATGATTATAACCCTATATACGTAATGCGAGAGCCTATTTGGCATTATTCTGATGATCACAGCACTTAATTGGACTGATTGCTGAAAAGTCCAGCCAAAGTTTGGCTTAATTGATCAGAAGATTCGCCCGTTCCCAATATATTAGGTGGTGCACCACCTAAGAACCGCCGGAAATTGGATTTGCGATTAAATAAGCAGAAGAAATCGCTGTAATACAAGAGTAATATATCGTTTCAATCACGTAAGGATAGGTTGGTGGGTGTGTGGGGTGTAAGTGGATGGATGTGTGTAAAAAAACCTTGGGCGACGAAAAAAGGAAACCCTGTTCTACGGGCGGACGGACCTTTCAAGTAGGGTCGGTCGGTCGGCCTTTTTTTTCCTTTTTTTTTTTTTTTTTTTAATTGTTTTTAAAATGACCCAAAAATCACCAAAAACTGTAAATAATTTGCAATTTGAGAAAATTCCAAAAAAAAAATTTTCCTGAAATTTCCGAAATTTGGGTCGGCATTAATTTGTACAGGAAAATATTTTTCCCAATTTGTTCAAAATCTGGGTCGGTCGGGCCCCTAGAACAGGGTTTTATTTTTTCGTCGCCTTACCACAATATTTCCAATCAACGTCGCCGTCATAACCAGATGCTATTCCAACATACTTGATATCCACGGTACAACTGTAATTTACAGTCATGAACGGCGCTTCCCCAACTTTTCCTATTTGCAGGGAGTTGTTGACAAATTGCACGAAGAATTCTCTTTCCTCGGTTGTACTAAGAATGTTGGGTGAAGGAAATTGTTCCCAGCCAGCATGGTCATCAATTGAGCTGCACAGAAATCCAGATTTCTGATTATGATATCCACCAATAACTATTGATAAGAATAAAACAGAAGGAACAATTTGAAGGCCGAAAGTTCATCGGACGTGTCCATCAGTATTCCAAAATACTTGAAAACTCACCTACGATATTAGACTGTATCTTTATACAGAGTGTAACAAAACATGTATACAATTGCAATTTTGCTTTTCAGAACAAATTAAAAAGAGTCAATGCAACAATATTATATGCAGTGGAATTATATAGTAAAATTGTGGCTAACAGATAAACTCTACTTGGGTTCTTTACTAAACACAGCAAAATTAAAAAGTCGCCACAAGTTCCATCCCTATTTAATCAGAGTCTGATGAGTTTATGGCAAAATAATTTATATAATGATTTTCTATACACTTTCCTTCGAAGGTTGATACCAAATTTGATATCAAAAGTGAGCATAGGAACCGTTGTTTGGAAATTCGTGCAATATACGGAGAGACCTGTTTATTGAGCCTTCTCACCAATGACCCATTCTCTGATGTCAAAGGTCTCTCCGAAAGACCCCTAGTTTGGAACTGGTGTCCGCACATCCCCGTCACTTCCAAATCAAATGCACCCCTACGGGCCTGATAATGTCGAAAATATTTAGTTGCCACCGACCCATTATAGACCCAGACCATATTTCAGGTTGAATTCAACATTGTTCATTTGAAATAAAAATGTTCTTTATTCACACCAGTAGTTGTAAGCAGAATGTTGGAAATAAATCTGATATTGTAGACAAGTATACTGGAACTTACTTTTTTACTGTCTTACCTTTCTATAACGTGTCCTGTGCAGCAGTTCATTTGCAAGATGAAGTCTAACGGTTCTAGACGCAGAGTAGTAAGGTTGCAAAATTGTAACTAAGGTATTAGATTTATTTCCAAAATTTTGTCAATTATTGATCATTCATATAGCTAAAAACAAACTTTTGTCTCTACTTACCAATCTTGGGAATGCCGACATCGTTGCGTTCATCATCAGTAATTCCACAATTTCTCGGTGACAAAGTGATGTAAGCATCATTGTTTCCTTTAATGAACATGGTAAATCTAGTGGTACCAGCAGGAAGTTGTGGCCAAGGATATTGGAAATTCGTGTTCTGCACCAAAGCTTGTCCATAACTATTCGTCATGTGGGTAGGACATTGATCTGCAAGGAGAATGGATATGTTTAAAATGTGATTATTAATATGATTTTGTAATGATGATAACTCTTTGACACTTACATTAATTTTAAAAATTTAAGAAATTTGTTAGTCCTGCCGAACTTCGGCTGGATTTCTTTCACTTCTTCTGGCAACTTTGATCTAATTTGCCCTAAAAATACGGAGTCAATATGAGGGGCAAATAAGCACCAATTAAAGATAAATTGACCCCGTTTCATTGCAAACAACCACCTTTGTAGTCATGTTTGACCCCCCCAAATAAAAAAAGTGGTTGTTTTCAATGAAACGGGGTCAATTTATTTTTAGTCGGTGCATATTTGACCCCGTATTTTTAAGTATGATAGCTCCTTAATTACATGACCGATTATAGATCAAACTTTGAACATTGACCTTAATTATGGGGTCCTCACCAGACTTACAAACTTAAATGTACTACAACACCAGAGCTGCCAGGTGATGGCAAAGAGTTCTAATATACACAACAAAAGAATTAAGGCACCAGATATGTTTACCCCTATGTTCATCCTAAACAAAGACAGGTATGTCATAATTAGAACCAGCAGCCAATGACTGCATCTTTTAGCTGACAATTAATCACACTCATTTCTTTTCTGTCTGTATTATCATGCGCTATTTGGCTTTGGAGAGTAAATCGCGTTCCCTGTACGCAGGGACACGTCTGATAAATATCGTCAGAATACGTTGATTACTCAGACACGGATACGGCCACATGCATAGTTGCGGACGAGACTATAATAAGCTTTTGGTTGCACTTGGTTCCATTTTGTGTATTATTTAAACAATATAACACAATTTTAAAAAATCCACACAAAATTGCACTTAGACAATTGGACTCCCTAAGCTCTGATTGGCCTTCTTTTGTACTATTATCAAAATCAATATTAACGTCCAAAGTAACTTTCTGGAAATCCACAATTTGTCTTTATTTTCAACCTCTTCTCAAAATGAATACATGTCTACCATCCAACTTAGTACACGACATGTTTTCCATGTGATCGTATCTAATTGAGGTCTGATCGTTTTACTCAGCCTCTTGCCGTTTTTCACATTATTTTTTTACATTACATTAGGGGGTTACCATGATAACCGTTCTTTTGTGTTGCTATAAACGAATATCGATATCTTTAATAATGTATGCATGCCGCTCTGTTGATATTGTGTGCAACGATATATCAAATGATTAACAAATTATACGCCGGATGTGTTCAATGTCAGTGACGAAGTGTAATCAATCAATAAATAAAAAGATAACTACAACATAATCCTAAAATTTCGCCTCAAAATATGCGACCAAAGTTCTCATCTGGACCAATGGTAACTTAAACCAGTTGTAACTTTTGACTTGTCGAACTAGAATAACTTAATTTAGGGAATCATTTGGTGGAAGATCCATCGGATTGGAAGGTAAAGCTATACTCCCTCGCTGTGCGATGAGCGATTGGTATTTTATCAGGTACCACGCTTTCCCCCCAACGCAATAAATGAGGTAGCGCGCTTTTTGTCGCTTTTTGTCGCGTTGGAAAACACGTCCATGCATGTTACCGAACATGTTACTCACAAGTTCTACACCAAAACGTTACTTTGTTATGACAATTAGGTTGATAAGGACGTGTGCAGAATCTTGTTAGCTCCAATTTGATACTAAATATGCTACCAAACACTCTAAATTGACAAAGATATATGAAAAGGTATATGAAAGTTGGTGCACTTTCAAAATTTATCTGTCCGAGTGGAAATAGAGGGGGCAAGCAAATGGGTTAAGCATTTTGTAAGGGTTTAGGCAGGTCAATATGGGGGGATCTATGTCCGGCCGGCCGAGAGTGGGCAATGTTTTTGGCAGGTCATTTGCCCCCCCCCCCCCATATAAATATTGCACAGCCCCGTAATACCTACTGGTCATTAATAATTAAAGTGATTAGTTCCTAATGCTTCCTAATAGATCAACATTTCAGCCTTCTGCCTTTATAAATGATGATGCATATTTCAAGTAGAAAATTCAACCACTTCCATCTCAAGCTTAACTGCTGAAACCCCCAGGCTACGTGCAATTTATTCAAAATACAGATAAATGTATTATGTATCACGTATTGTTAAAACTGTGCCAATCTACTAATAGGGTGATAAATTATAAAGCAATTATAAAGCACACAGTATTAATTTGTACATTTATTCTCTTTCTCTTCCACTTCCAGTAAAATCAGCTGAAAAGGTCAAACATTATTGCAACATGAATTTATTTTGCGGAAAACATTTTAATTAGGTGCCTTTGTTAACACACTAAAAGTCTACCAAAATCAACTTCTGCGAAAAATGAATAAATGATGAACAAAATATAGAAAACAGACTCACTATGTCACTTATATTAGCAATAGTCATGATAGTATCGTGATTCGTATGTCTCAATCTATGTTTCGAGGGTCTAAAATATGATTCACCACTTTTTCTCGACATAGCTATAACGTTGCAAAATTCCACTTCATTCCGTAAAAGGGTACATTATTTTGGCACTACATTATTTTTTTTTCACATTGCTGGTATTAAATATCAAATGGTCATAATTGGCGGTCACTTCAAATCATCCCCAACTGAGGTTCAGGAATTTCCTCTCATTGTTAATTGTTGGTTAACCCACCACTTGAGAATAAAGGACCATGAATAGGTGCAACAGGATTACCTACGGGATTATCTCAAGGATATAATTCTGGTCTCCCTCCTTTTCTTACATCTTCTCTGATATGTGCTAGTGTCAATGGTTATTGTTAAAAAGCAATAAGGTGTGTAATTGCAATATTTCCTCTGAATAGGACAGACTCTCTACATCGAGTTATGTATGCTGGTGGTTCGCAATACTGTTATTTAAGGTTACTGCCTCTTTTGAGGTTTTGAGCAAAAAAATGGGATGATTTTGCCACATTAAGTATCAAATTTGGCCCAGAAATAATCATCGGAAAAATAAAAGTTATACCTCATCTTAAAGGTAAAGGTTTATATATTATTATTTTTCCATTGCTATTTTAATTTTCAGACTCTGATTGGGACTGGGAGTGAATGAACTGGGTCATTGATTATAGCACTCGCTATTTTTTTTTGACCAGTCATTTCATCAATTTTCCTCATTCCGATTTCTAAACCAAAGTGTAGTCATCTGTAAAACATCCCATAGTAACATTCTTGCTATTCAGTTTTGGTATCTCTACTTCAGAAATAAAATTACAAATTGTAGAAAACCTAAATTTACGACTGAAATTTGTATTTTTCAAAAATTTCTTAATGAGTCTAGCTTTCATAGCTTGTTTAATTATTTTCAAAAAAATTAACTTTGCAAGATATGGTGCATATCTTCGCTACATGTGCATACTCGAATTTGGGGATTACGATCAGCTAATTTCGAAATATCAATTTTTTTAGACGGTATGGTCAACACTTTTTAAGCTTTTACACGATTCAGAGATACGGTCAATCGCGTAACATTTCTTTCAATTCTATGTTACTTATTTGACAAAGTGTCAATTCGCCCTCATAAGCCACGACAAGGCCCGGTTGCTTGTGTACTTTGCTACTCACAATCAAATGACTGCAACTGGTTAAATTCCTGATTTTCCTGGCAAGAAGACACGGAGAAATTTATATTTCACGCCCGACCATGTGTTTACGTTTCATGAGGTCATGGGTCAATCCGGCAAATCGAGATGTACACACTTGGAGAAGACTTGCCGCGGTTGTATATCCCGTTTGGAACATGATTGACCAACGATGTTATGAATGTTAGAAGCTGTGATCAGAACAGGGCCAGTGTTTCATATTTTAGTCAGAACAAACCAAGGGCAAAGTTAACAATTTTAGAACAAGAATGGATATCGTCAGCCTACTACGATAATTGCCTTACTTTTTTTTGTAATTTTGAGAACAAAAGTACAAAATAGGCCTATGGTTTAACGATGCATTTGTAAATCATATGATTCACCAATCTTTGCTCAAGAACAAAATAATGATTAGGCCTGGCGGGGGGGGGGGGAGGGGGGCTATCATTTTCTTCGGAAGGGGGTACCAAATATACAGAAGGGTTCAAACATTTTAAGGATAAAAAATATGGGGGGGGGGTCAAAACATTTTCGATGACCAAAATGTAGGGAGTCACAAGATGACAGATAGTGTGGTTATTTCATTCAAAAAGACTGATTTGAATGATTTCAATACAATTTTAGCCTGTTTATGGGGTAGGCCTAAGGGGCTGTGCAATTTACCCCCCGGGGGGTAAAACTTCCAAATGACTTCGCTTCCCCCCCCCCCTCTCGGCCCACCAAAAATCGCTTTGCCCCCTCAGCGCTCCGAGCAGGAAAATTTAAGCGTTTCCGTACTGTTTTCCCAAGCCATTTTAGAGTGTTTTTATTAAAAAGGCGCCCCATGAATGCGTGCCAAAAATCACTTGGGGGAATTGCTTGCCCCCCTTTCGGCTCGCCAAATATTTCTTGCCCCCCCCCCCCCGCCAATTTTACCCTCCCCCAGGGGTCATAATTATTGCACAGCCCCTAAGGTGTAGGGCAATCAGCGGAGGGGTCGTAATTTCATTGCCGCCGACTTTTTTTAAATTTCGGACCACCCTCCTTCCAAAAGCAGTAAAAACCTTTGTGTTGTTTCTAATACAAAATTTGTATTTTATGAACCGACATATTGTCATGGGAAGTTACCGGGAATTTTGTGTTTTTGTTATTTTGTATTTTAATCAGAAGGCCTATTGGACTATTTTCGAAGTTTAGATTTTCGGATCCCTTTTGTCATGTTTGTAGGCGTAGATCCTGGTGGGATGAAGGATAAATCCCACTAATATTTTGCCAGGGTAGATGTTCCATACAATCACCCTCCCAATGTTGACGCCTGTATGTGGGTTTCTGCCAGGGTTTCTGACCAAATTAACCTCATTGGCCATTTGAGCTAGCCCCCAAAGTGCAAATTTTTGCACGCTCAACGCGAATTTATTCCACTTTTGCATCTAGTAGGCCTATGTCACAAGTTATCTTCTAGTAGGCGTTATTTTTTTGCTTATAATGCTGTCACCAAAAGGTGCTGGATTCAACGTATAGGCCTACTTCAAAAAAAAACTTCCAACCCCATCCCCCAAATGTCAGAAAGAAATCTATACCACTGCGCGCTATCCCTTTGCCGCCTCTGCTGCCCTTCTTTTTTGCCACCCCAAAAGCCCCTCCCCCCGTAGGCCTACGCGTATGACGGGTATGGTCGTTAGGCGTATAATTATGGTTTAGGCGAAGTGACACCTAAAAACCGGCCCTAGGCATGCGGGGGGGAACAAGTTGATATTTTTAGACGGGGGTGGAGGCTCCAGACTTGAAACCCGTAGGCCTACCCATTGCCATTTGACCGTGGACAGGTAGGGAGGGGCCTACCCATTTATAAGGATTTTCTCAAAAATAAAGACCCATGTCTAAAGTTTTCTTTCCTATAGGCCTAGACCCATTTTCCCCGAAAAGATCGAGATTCACGGTACGGGGGTTTAACGGACCCATAAGGATTTTCAGCAAAAATAGGGACCCATGTCTGTAAGGATTGTTTGCAAAAGCGCAATCCCCGTATGCATTTGGCAGTGTGGGATTACCCTCCCCCCCCCTCCCCTTGCCGGAGGCAATAGGCATGCCCATTGTCATTGAATACTGATCAATAGACCTTCAACAATATTTGGTTGATCATTTATAATAATCATTTTTGTGAGCCACGGGTTTCAGTAAATCTAATATAGGCCCATATCTTCCATATAAATATGTTTTCACAGCACTTCTTGCATGCCCGGGCTGTAGTGCAAAACAAAACACTACTGCAATTAAGTTACCGGGCGCGGGCCCTGCTGGGCGCACGGTTTCAAGCACAGCGATATCCCGATTCCCGTTCGTACATCCCGTTTTGATATTATATGCCCAATTTGACGAGTTTGCCGGACTGACGTTCTAATCGGAAACGCTTCAACTTGAGAGTTAGTCTCCTTCACAATCGGTTTATGCTGTGGTTTACGTCGTTCTAAACACACGTCGTTCGTCCTTACAATATGCAGTCTGGACTCGAAACTAAGAGAGTAATTGGTGCATACCATGGAGCTTTTAATAAATGGATCTCACGCAATACAATCGGAGTTTGTTTTCATTAGCAACGGGAGACAAAATAGGGGGAAATTACATATTGGCACTTTTTTTCAGGATTCATGTTATTTTATATGAAGGGTATGTATGTCTTCTTGTCAAAAATAAAATAAAAAAATTTCCCTATGTCAAGGTCATGACCCAAGAGCATGTACCCTTAAGAGAAGGTATCTTCCAAATCCAAATCGAAATGATAAATGCGCTGTAATTTCGGAACTATCAAATCCATAACAATCTTCTGTAAACCTACGTAAAATACCGTACACTTTACCTCAGGAAATTGCGATATAATTACAGCCCATATTTTTACAGTGTATTTGAAAAATAGAACCGTTGTTATGATATCAGACAATTAAATGGAATGTATCATCTTCTCTAGCGTAAATTATGCCAATAATTCACACACAAAAATTATAGCTTTACTGTGCGGAACCTGTGAGTATAATGTGTGTTGAGCGATAATAATAAACAAAATGATTGTAGCTGCTATATGGACTCGAGTAATATAATATGTTTTGAGCGGAAATTATGCTAAAGTCTTATAGCATGTTCAGTGGCGGCGCCACGGGGGGCATGGGGGGGCAAATGCCCCGCCAGTCAGAACTCTTGCCCCCCCCCGTTTCCCCAGTAAAAATCCAAAATTGCGAACATTTCACCTTTAATTTCACCGGTAATTTGTTGCCCCTCCCCCCGCCCCTTACAAATTCCTGGCGCCACCACTGAGCATGTTATTGTTATATCATGTTACAGAACCCTTTAATATAAGTTGTAAACCATTGTTGTTCATTGTCTTGAATTTTAATTCACACATGAATTTCTTCCCCAGTCGCTAGGAGTTTGTTGTTGAGGGGCCAAAGAGTGAGGTGATCTGTTAATGATTCGGACCACTACTTGGCAGGATGACTAACATATGTGTTACAAAGAATATAAAAAAGAAATAATTAGAATTAAAGTTTTTAATTTTTGTAGTCTTATAGAGAGAGATTTGGTATCATGTCTGTGTTTATTATTTCACTTCATGAACTTGCTATAGAGAAGTAATTCATTGGTAGAGCACCAGTGCAGTCACCTTCGGAGCCTTATTTCACCCTTATACAGATGAGCACTCCATTATAATGCCTCTTTGAAGGCGTCTTGGGAAGTATTTCTTGAACTGCATATCTCCTTGTCTTGGGTAGGCATCAATCAATTATCTGAGGTCTCTGGACTTAGGACCAGACTCTGGTGGGTTCAGACTCTGGTGGGTTAAACCGGTTTTAGGGGGCCACAACCGTCCCGCTTCCCTCAGAGATGGATTTAATTAAAGCGTCATCAGAGATTGGGCACTCCATCCTACTTTCAGGCTAGGAACAGCTGGTATGAGTAGCGTAGACCAGCGTGCTAAGTCAATGCCCCTATATTACCCAGCAGACCCTTGAGCAGAGCTTGCACTGCTGGAACTGGGATGTGCAATGTCATTACGGACAATGACTGGTCACAGGAACCTAGTCTTACTATCAGTTGGTAGATTAATAATAATAGTAATAATAATAATAATAATAATAATAATAATAATAATAATAATAATAATAATAATAAAATAATAATAATAATAATAATCATAATAATAATAATAATAATAATAATACGCAAATATATAAAATACACTGGTTAAAAATTATGCACATATAAAACCAATTAAGAACAAGATTAAAACCTACCCAAAACACTGCATAAAGATAAGCTAACATTGCACATTGAAACGAGCGCAAGTACAGTGAAACAAACAAATAAAAGATAAACAATATGTGCAAGGTAAAGCTTAAGCAATTATTTAAAAATACAATATAATTACGCAGGAAAATACTAAAATACGAAACGCAGGGAACCAAACTGCGGGAGCAAAGACAATTAAAAGTCGAAAAGCAACGCAGGATCACAAATAAAGACCAAAAGGCTCCTATGAATTAATAAAAGCAATATTGAACAAAATGTGTTTTGAGCTGACTTTTGAAGTGTGCAAGAGATGAAGATGATTTAATGTGAACCGGCAGTTTGTTCTACAGAAGGGGCGCAGCATTACAGAATTCCCGCTTGCCATAAAATTGAGTTTTACCTCTTGCTGGTTTAGGAACGCACCATTAGATTCTCAGGGTGGGGGAAGGAAGTTTTTCAAACAACAAAAACTTCACCCACTACATGAGCAAAAAAAAAAAACTTTCCCCACCAACACTAAAAAAAAAAAAAAAAAAAACCTCCCCACCTAACTGTGTATAAATGCATGAAATTAAAAAAAAAAAACATGCAGCCTTCGGCGGCAAAAAAAAAAAAATTCGCCGCCTTCGGAGGCCAAAAAATTTCTTTCCCGGACCCCAACTTCCTACCCCCTGAGTATCAAATGGTGCGTCCCTTAGGCGGAGAAGGTTTTGTGAGGCAGAGCTCAGAGATCGTAAAACGTAATTATAGAAATAATATCATTAATTACAATTTTAGATGCATCCAACGTCATTAAAATTTCAACAAGTGCTCGTCTGGGTACAAATAAGAGAGATCATGTGGAAATAATGTCGCATCTCTTCATTTAGAAGGAGATCTCTACGTAATGCCTTGATAAATTTGAACAAAAGATACAATTTTATTATCTATAATATGAAACATCATCCGTCACGATTATTACTTCTCTATTCGGTTTTGAACAAATTTCTTGACTATTGTAATTCTTCTTGCAGACTATGTTTTTTCGAGGCGATTTTTTGATAGTCAGCTTCACTGCCTGGCAATTTTCAGATTTCAAAATATGTGACGTGTCATGTCAAAAGGAGACACTTTTGGGGAGGTTATCAATTTTGAGGTCTTTACATTATGTTAAATACAGAGATATTTTGCCCCACAATGCCATTTTCCCCAATGAAATCGGACATTCCTAAGCGAAGATATTGAGTTCGTAAGTTATGGTATCATAAAATTGCAAATTGAGATATCGATCTTTAAAAATATTATTGACAATGTTGAGAGTAGATATTACCTTGAAAGATTGTCTCCAAAAACTACAAGATGCCAGTTATATTCCGGTCTGAAACTATCAGACAATATTTTAAACATTAATAACATCACAAATTCGCAACAAACCCAAATTGTGAAAAAATCACCTCCGGGCAGATTTTTGGCTATTTCTCCATTTACGATCCTGCCCAAAAGTGTCTCCTGTTGACATGACACGTCACATATATATTTTAAATAATCGACTTTGGCCTTTGTTATGTCCAAGCGTTGAACATGCAGTTACATCCATTGGCTTTTGAAGATTTTCAACATGGGGGGGGCTGAAAATCGAAAACATTTTGGTGGGCCACCCAGGGTGCCTGAGGGTGGTTTTCCCTCAGAGTCAGAAAATTTTCAAAATCACAAACACCAAAGCCCTTGAACTCGTAAAGAAATAACATGCGACAATCCTTGAAAACATGTCATTGGAAGAGCAAATAAACAGAGTCTCTGAACAGTTCAAATGTGAATCAGGGGCTATTATTACTGATCCATCACTGTTTCAAATTAATTAAATGCATTTTTCGTTAACATAGGACCTATATAGGTGTCAAGCTATTATGATTATCTTAGTATACAAACAAATATATTAATGAAACCAACAGTTGAAATGGAAATTCTAAAAATAATTGCTAAATTTGACAAAAAATAAAAGTGCAGGTCACGACGAAATAGTCATATTGATGGAATATCGGTGGAAGAACAAGCTCGACAGAATCTCGGAAGGTGCGGGTTGAACATGTTTTTTGTATTCAAGTTTGACATTTGTTGTTATTGCTATGATCATTGTGTAATAAAAACTAATTTATTTAAAGACGGCGAAGTAAACTGCATTTCGTAAACTCACAATTGATTTTTGTCAAACTAATCATTCACAACATGAGGAAACATGTGAATACGTCCGAGACAACATTATCCTTCTACGTGTTTGCTTTGTGGATAGTTTTTTGGTTTAAACAAACGATACTGTTAAAATATCGGGATTTACGCAGGCGACCCTTATTGTGTTTAAAAGACATTGCAAATTGTTAGATAAAAGAGCTTATAAATTAAAATCACGGACAGTAAGATCCACAATATGGAAACGCGTTTCAGAAATATATCACTTTTTTAGCAATCGCTGAAACCGAAATATGCAATTCCAGGCGATCTGTGAAACAGAGCGTGAGCCTAAATGACTTTGAATTTAGGACACCACAACCAATAATGATAAAATAATTACCCCCAATAATGATTTCCACTGTGCCCGTTCGACTGCAATTTTTACTTTCTAAGAAATATTGATGAATTTATCGAAAAACTTTTCCCACCTTGTTATTTTTTCTATCCTTAAACCAAATAGAAAATTGTGAATAGCCACACATCATTCACTTACCTTCTATTGCCGGTGGTGTTGAATTATTACTGGCTGCCTTTCTTATGATTAAAATCAATATTGACGTCCAAAGTAAACAACTCCACAATTTGCCCATTGTTTTAGTTTTCAACCTCCTCTAAATGAATACATGTCCATTATCATACTTAATAACAACATCTTTTTCAGTGTGATCGTGTAAGTATCTAATTAAGGTCTGATCATTTTTACTCAGCCTCGTGCCGTTTTTTCATAGTTTCTAAGGGGTTACCATGATTACCATCCTTTTGTGTGGCTAAATGGATATGCATGCTGCGATGATATTGGATGCTGGATGTTTCCAATGCCAGTGCCGAAATTTAATCGATAAATAAGTAGACAATGCTAATATACCGGCTCAAATTTGGTAGATTCTCTCAAAAATGCCACCAAAGTTCTCACCTGGACCCGTAACCATTGACTTGACAAACTAGAAGATATTAATTTAGGGAATCATTCGGGGGAAGATAAATCGGATTGAAAGAAACGTTTAATGCATGTTATCGAGCATGTTCCCACAATTTAACTCTGGTTAAAACAACGTTGAACCCATTGAAAATTGTATACTTTGAGCAATTTCAATATTTAAAAAGGTTCGACTCAAAAAATACATGCGGACCTGGGTGAGAACAGAGTTGCTATACATGTATGCTACGATATGGACAATTCAACTAACCCACCCAGCAAACACAAAACGTTTAAAGGATGTCTCCGGCAATTACAACATTATGAGCTATAATGCCTTGTTTGTTAGAAAACTAATTATCAAGCACGAATCAAACCGGGGGAATCGAATGGTTTTATTTAAAACAAACTCATATTGACCATAAAAACGAATCAAAACAGCCGGCTCTAAACACGCGATATTCAACAAAAACATTCCCGTGACAAAATTATCTAGTGCAATGACGTCATTGTTATCTGTGCTCAATTGTATATACAAAATACTATACAAAAACACTCAGATATCATTACACAGATTTCCTTCCATTATACTGAATACAAATCAATAGATCTTTGAACAAGTTCATTTGGATTGTTAGATTTCACTGTTGACATATTTCTTTTTGTACAAATCCAATAAAAATGAAGATGTTAAACTCACATTTTAGTGACGTTTCACCACTACACTAGTGGTTTCATCAGACTGGCAACTCATCACATCTGACTGCTAACTTTTATAGGCAACAGGAACCGCTATAGAGGGCGTGATGAGTTGGTCAAAGATGTTGTTGAGTGAGTAGGCCCCCTCGTCCTTGTTTAGAGTGTCTTTTCCTTTTCGGCGAATCCAGATGGCTTCTTTCAGCCATCTGGTGGTCTTGTCAGCTTCTCTATCGATGACTTTTGAGTCCTCCCAATTGATGGTATGGTTTGTCGAAAAAACAAAGTCTAACTCAAAGAATAACGATGACAGTGAAAAGTCGAAAGGCATGGTGGTAGTTCCCTATATAGAGGGACTATCTGAGCGAGTTTCTAGAGTTTTCAAAAAACATGGTTTTTCTACTGCTATGAAACCCCACCGTACCATCCGCAGTATGCTTGTTCACCCGAAGGACAAACTCCTCCCGCAACAAAAAGCAGAGGCGATCTATGAAATAAATAGACTGTGCTGGCACTTACATCGGAGAAACCGGCCGTCCTTTCGGTGTTCGCCTCAAAGAACACCAAAAAGAGGTGGAGAAATTTGAAACTAAGCCCTACACACGAGCCAGCCGCAAGTCATCAATTACAGACATTCACAAGTCGGCTATCACTGATCACGTTGCCTCGACAAACCATACCATCAATTGGGAGGACTCAAAAGTCATCGATAGAGAAGCTGACAAGACCGCCGGATGGCTGAAAGAAGCCATCTGGATTCGCCGAAAAGGAAAAGACACTCTAAACAAGGACGAGGGGGCCTACTCACTTAACAACATCTTTGACCAACTCATCACGCCCTCTATAGCGGTTCCTGTTGCCAATAAAAGAAAGCAGGCAGATGTGATGAGTTGCCAGTCTGATGAAACCACTAGTGTAGTGGTGAAATGTCACTAAAATGTGAGTTTAACATCTTCATTTTTATTGGATTTGTACAAAAAGAAATATGTCAACACAAATCAATAGAATTTACTGCAACTTTCAAATCTTGGGTTACATTGATTTAAATGTACGATGTGACGTCAATATTTAGATAATTGTAACAAGTGAGGTGTCAACAGGCGCAGAAACCAATTCTGCTTCCAACGCATTTTACAGATTTGTAATACAATCGCCCGTTCATGCCGTTTTTGAATAATGGCCATTATTTAATAAGGGGGTTGGTTACTTTGCTTGAGATGTTTAATTCAATCAAAACAACGAGCAAACACATAAACAAAAACGATTTGCAAAGAACCTATCTTAAGTTACAATAATACAAGTATTTGAAGCAAACAAATATTTCTACAGCGTTTATTTGATAAATAATAAAGTGAATAACATAGAGTCAGCAAAATATGAAATTATGAGAGACAGTATAATCTTTCAGATATCTTAACATACTATTCTTGAATTCAGTTACCAGTTCAGCTTCTTTAATTTTAATTAACAAACTATTCCATAGCCTAGGACCAAGTGTTTAAAACATCGGTGACTTTATGGATGTCAGTGCGATAATTCTCTTTCTTTCTGGTATTATAATTGTGAATAGACTTCATGTTTATGAACAAGTTGTCAAATGATCTTATAATAGGCCCTTATGATATTTGTACATAAATATAGCCAATTCTATATTACATAGTTGGCATATGATTATTATAGGTAATTATTGTACGTTTCGAACAGTGGTTTGGTGTGGCAAAGATACGAACTATTTGTTATAATTACTGCTCTTTTTTGAAGCTTCACAAGTCTGTTTAAATTATACTTATTAGCACAACCCCCAATATTAGACCGTAGTATGGTAAGATTAGCGTACAGTACAACTGATACACTTGTTTTTGGTTAAAAAAATATTTTGTTTAGAACACCAATATTATTTTCTAGAACACGTCTTACTAATGTTGTTAATATGTGACCTCCAAGTTAGGTTGTCATCAAGTGTAATGCCCAGAAATTTAACATCATATACACGTGAAAGTTTGCATCTATCCAGGAATACATACATTGTGGACATCAGTTATATTTTTTGTTTGATTAGGTGTTCCAATAAACATAAGATTTGGTTAACAAAGTTATTCGTATCTGATCCAGAATGTTCACTTACTTGTGTACGTTTCAACAACACCTGTTGTCTTTATCAACCGATGGGTAGTGACTGCTACTGATAACCGACGCTAGACGTAGTTCCAGTGTTGATCTTGGAGTTGCCAGTTGATCTTCCTCCAAGGAAATTTTCCTCCTGTTTCAGAAACTCATGTCAAATATAAAAGATAGATTTAATTTAATTTAATTAGCTGAATATCTCCAATACAATTTCTTGTCGACGGAGTCATTTCAACATGTTTAACTACTATAAAACTCTAATACAATTTCTTGTCTAAAGAGTCTGAGTGAATGAAAATTTCATTAAATAAATTTAACGTAAAAGAACTCTGTTGCAATTTCTTGCCTTTAGAGTAATAAAGATTCGAAAAAAAGATATACACACGATTATTTAATTATATTAAATAAATAAATGCGACATAGGACAAATGGGAACAAAGTCATTTATCTTTTTAGAAGGTAGGGTGGCCCTGAAAAGGGCCTTTGGGTTTATTAAACAGAACTACTGTTTTCTGGCCTTGGAAAGCTTCCAGGCCGGGCGGAACGAAGGGTCCCGCTGATGATGCCACCACTGCTGTTGTTGCGGCGGAGGACCCCATCCCCACTGGGGCGAGGGAGCGTGATATTGCCTTGAAGAGGTGCGTGCCCTTTTATTAGGCGGTTGACTCTGCTGCTGCTTGCTCTTCTTTTTGTTGCTAGAAGGCTTTCTTCTCTGGTCGAGGATTTCTACCCTCTTTCCTTTCTTGGTCTCAAGGCTCTCTTCGAATCGCCGTCTAGCTTTGTGAAGTTCAAAAGCTGGAACTTTACTATCTAGATTTCTATTAGCCGAGGCTTCTGCCTCTTCTAAATCCGACTCACTTTCTGGGATGACTATTTTTCCACGTCATCTCTCAGTAATTTGATATAGGCCAAGTCCTGTGCCTTGTCCATGGCTTCGATTTCAATCCTCGCTTTGGCCGAAAATTTGCACCCAGGTGCGAGGCCGGGAGTTTTCTCGCGACACGGTACTCCGCCGGAATATTTGAAGGGTCCAAAATCCAACTTTCAAATTTTGCCAATTTCTCTTCGTTAATGGCTAACTGCACTAATTTGGTTTCCACCGCCTGAATTAGATCGTTAACCAAAGTATGGGCGACTTTCGAGATCTCCGTATCAATTAACTTAGGTGGTGGAAGGGGGCATCTTGTCGAGCTATTTGACATGGGGCAATTAGATCTTTGTTAACCAGTTTACTATACCGATCCTGATGAATCTGTTCAATCAAACATAAGATTTGTTTTCTTGGCATTCAAGGATAACCATATAGATTATAGTCATTCACTTCTATAAAGTATTTGGAACCAGGATGATCATTTCAGCCAAAGAAATCTGTTGCGCAGTGAATGTGGTCCAGGAAGGTGTTGCATGTCAGCGCATTTTGCTGTTGTGTCAGGTGGACAACTGTTTGGTTACTGACCAGTGTTTAGAGTAGAGTATTGAAGTAATCATATGTGCAATTTTTGTTCATTTTTATGGAGAAGATTTTAAGATATGACCTTGTGAAAATTATAAGTTTCTTTTTGAGGCCAGTTTATCATGATACGCAGGGTATACCAAATCACTCTAACAAATCTTTTTACCCAGTAATGGTTTAGTAAAATGATCATTAGTGCGATATGTTATTATCTAACTATAATTTGGGTCTCAAATGTGGTGGCAATAATAGGTTTCGTTCATAGATAATGAATTTAACTTATATCATTTTGTCACAAATTCGTCATACGCCATTATCGTAAATCAGCGACGACATTATGGAAATTTTAAAATATTCGAAAACTAAAAATCTCAAAAATAATTGTATGTAAAATATAATAGTACATCTAAAGAAAGAGAACATAAAAAACAAGTGTGCAGCCTGGAGAGCATTTTCTATGATTGGTAGGGAGGTGTCCATCAAAATCAAGCAATTTATAGTTTAAAAAACAATAGGCTAAGTTAAAAAAAAACTGAGAAAAAATTTAAAAGACACTGCGACAGCTTCATCACACAGTAACGTATTATAAGGAAAACTGTAAAGTGCATTTCGGAGAAAACCGAATTTATAAAAAAAAATGCCGACTTGTGATGTTGCTGTGTAACCTTTTTTACATTTATTTTGAGTTCACTGTCTGCAAACTGTTCCTAAAACTGCGCTTGTATTATCTTTAATTAAAATGTTAGCTTAAAATGGTAAAAAAATAATTCCAGAGTTATACGTCACTATTTGGTTTTCAATACGATCTCTGTATCATTAGTGGCATACAATACGCCACCATGTGATCCCGGCATGTGATACACTTTTAGAGTGTATCACATAGTATGGTGGCGGCGTATTGAAAAACCTGTGAGGACGAGCATAGATCGCCACACTCGCATGTGGCAACGCGGGGAATCTGTTAAAAGCAATGGAATTGATATGACCATGTAGAGAATTTTGTTAGATGAGATATGATACAGCAATGGTGATTGAATGACATTTGAAAAAGCCTTTTAAAAGTTGTTCCGCTCATCTCTATTTATTTCAATTGGGAGAACATTGTGAATGATAGATAGCCAGAAACATATTACATTAAATAGTTATCAACCATACACAATACAGTAGTAGATCTTGCAACTTTCAAATTGCACCACTTGTGGGTTTTTTTTAATTAGGCCTATTAATTTCTAGATCATTCCGATTCTGAGTTTTTTTACCTGTTTTTTTTTGGGGTGCCAAATTTTCTTACTCCGAGGACGAAGGGGAACCGGGCATCCCCCAGAACACAGGTTAGCAACAAAATTTGATTTGTCAGCCCCCCCATTAAAAATCGTCCTTAGCCACTGTTGCAAGTTATAGTGGACACGTGGACATGCATATTGCCTACTCCATTCTGTATGTAGTCTAGAGTGTGTGTTACCTTTCCGATCATTTTATTTTAATGATGTATATGGTCAATTCCAGCCAAAGCGGGCCAAAATTCTCTCTGGGAGCCATTTTGCAAATGTTTTCCTTTTCAATTCTAGACTTATCAAATGAGACGATCATGTCTAGTGAATCATCAGGTGGAAGTGCCATCGGATTGAAAAATAACTTTTCTTGCTAGACCAAATAAAGTGTTAAATGCGCATATGCATGTTACCCACGAATTCAAGCATTTTTCACCTGTTGTACGCCATAAAATTTCACTTTCTTTAATATCTTTCAATATTTTATGTGTGACTCATATACACTAGAAACCGGTGAAGACTTTGAACGTAAAATAGAATTTTATTACATATATCTACAAAGAAATATTTTGGTTATTACAAATTTTAAGAAAGAACCAGGTGTACAGTTAAGATTGTGTCAATTCTTCGAACTCTTTCCAAAGTGGCTGTCATTTAACATTACTGTATTATTTCGAAAGATTAGAATAAATGCTTCATATAAATATAAAGTTAGATTTTGTATCTCGTCGCAGGATGAGGATCTCGGATGGATTCGTGGGTAACAGCGTCTGGAAAATAGCAATTCCTATTATTTGTTTTTTAATAAAAAAAAATACTTTATCGTATGTCAATAATTCAGGCTGCAATGGCACTAAAATGAATTTTAATCAAAATACAGACTACATGGAATATTTAGAATGGATCATTATGGCATTTTGGGTCTAAAAGTTTTGAGAATAATGAAGTTGCCAAATTCAAATAGACAGAGCAAACAGTTTTATATTATTATTTTAGTAAAATCATTCCATATTTTCATGCAGCAATATTCTATTAACTCGTGTTTGACAGTTCCTATGAACTAAAACACTATCAATACATTGTTAACTATAATTTAAGTAGGGATTCGTGGGTAACCAAAATGTTCGTGGGTAACACATATTTGAAGGTATGTATTGGTAAGCGGCAAAATAGAAACTATTACAGAAGGTTGGAAACCACCATGCGGTTATTCCTCCATTGTGTTTCAATGATTCCCGTTTCTCTAACTAATTGCATTTACCCAAAAAATGGTAATTTAGGATAATCAATCAAAACTTCATGATGCAGCTTCAGTATACCTTCAAGAGGACGCTATTAAACAGGACTGTTTTGGAACCTATTTCGCATGTTTTCAAAATGTTAAGATGCATAAGAAACATATAATTTACGAGTAAATCCTTGGATTCGTGGGTAACGCCGAATTCGTGGGTAAAACTATAAGTACTATAGTACCGTTTGGGGTTTGCGTTTCTTAGGTGTATAAACTGTAAGTACTGTCAACATTATAGCATACCCATGGCTTGAATATGTGCTGATTTAAACTTAAAATAAACAATCTCCTTATTTTTCAAGGTTAGCATCTATTCGGGATTCGTGGGTAACAAAAGTTTAAACCGTCGTAGATTCTTTTTTAAGCGGTGAACGTATTTTTACGATTTACAATTTTAAGCGCTTGTCAAACTAAATTCAGTGTCCAAAGTCATTAAATGTTAATTTAAGTTATGGCGATTATATTTGCTGGACTCGTGGGTAACAGTTGATACGTGGGTAACGTCAAATTTGATTTTATGGAATTTTATGGGTAAAACGTATTTGCATAAAATAATCACTTGGACCTCAGAATTATAGAACGAAACTTCGTTTCATGATATAGTCATTTATGGCATATTCACTTAACATTTTCAGAACGATCATTTTATTTTTGATACGCGGGTAACAAAATTATTAGTCAAATTGACTTAATGGCCTCTAGAGTCCACAAACTTTGGTGGAATTCAATCGTTTTACATATGGTGAGAAATCATGCAAACGTCTTTCTAACGGTAATAATTTCATTTTGATTGAAGGACATTCAATGACATATATGGTGCTTTATCTTTGAATTCGTGGGTAACGCCAAATCATTTAAGCTATCATAACTTGTCCCCCGGTATGACTTGCTAGTAAAGGCCTATATGCACAAAGAGAGCACATTGGACGTGACATGGTATGCTCCATCAATAACGTGATTTCCTTTATTAATGACATTTTAAAGTGGAAAGTTAACATAGAGAGAATTTTGTCCCGCTTTCGCTGGAATTGACCATATACGTACTAATTGAAATGATCAAATAAAAAATAAACGTGTGTCATACAATTTGACAAATCTAACTGTAAACACTATAAATATATAGTTTACAGGTCAATGCACCAAGCTACATAACTAGCTCAATTTTGCACAATGATTTCAACAAGTATAAAGCATGACCTTGGCAGTCTAGTGACCATATAATTGTACCCGAGATTGAATAGGTTCACTTAGCTGGAAATCAACGATGGCGAACATATTTACGTCTCTCGTTCTGGACTGGACAACAATTCTACTCGCTGTATTTGCGTTTACCTTGCTATTCCTTAGCCTCAGAAGTAATCGGAATCCGGCTAGAAACTTACCTCCAGGGCCTCTTTTCAGATTGCCCATATTAGGAAACCTCCTAAGTCTTGATCCAAAGAAACCCTTTAAAAGTATCGATCAATTAGCTCAGAAGTACGGACCAGTTTACCGCCTACAATTTGGATCCTTCCTCGTGGTTATTCTCAACGATTTTGAGTCGGTGCGCCAAGCGTTTCTAAAACAGGCTGCTGAATTTGATGATAGACCTAAACTTCTTGTTTTTGAAATGGCAACACCAGGAAAAGGTAGGTTAGGGGCCTATCACCCGGGACTCCTGAGTAGTGATAGGCCCATAGCTAAAGCGGAAAATAGTTGCCCTGCCGCATTTTGATATAGGCCTATTTCAACCATGTTGTATTTTGTTTTATTACACCGACTGACGTTGACTATTGAAGAGGTTGTCAATGTCATGTAGACGAGGAAAATATCACAATTGCCATTTGCGATTGACCAATAAAGTGGTATGACATTTGCTCATGAATATTTTTGAGGTGTAATTAATTACTTCATTTGGGTATTAGGTATTAAGTCAATTAAAATCAATCAAAAGGTTCTTATAATAAATTACACTTATTGTGTACGTTTCGATTACAACTCTGCTGTTATCTTTGTCAACACTGACAAAGACTGCAACTGAAAATTGGTCATCCAATCACCTATTGATTTCTTGGTGATTGACTTAGTGTTGCCAGCTGATTATTTTTTGACACAGGATGTATCAGTTCATCAAAAATCTTGCTATTGACCTTCATCTCTGTTCATGATGGTGCCCCTTCTTTTCACCAATAAATCAATAGGTGATTGGATGTTCTCAATAGCAGTCTTCATTTATTGTTAACAAAGATAACAGAGTGGTTATCGAAACGCGCAGGTGCAACAATTTAATAGATCAAGAAATAAGAACATTTTGATTGTGTGCATAGTGTTTATTAAATTTTTATAACAGCTCTGCCAAAATTGGCATACTCGCTCTATCAGCTGATTTCTGTTCTTTAATATACCTATTGGATCTTCAAAATCATATGGACCAGGCCTATATTCAGTTAAGGAAACAAAATGTGTTGTTCTTTTTGACAGTACTGGGCAGAAAAAAAGAAACCATGACCATGCTCCAGTCGTAATCCAAAATACACATGCTTATATTTCCGACTTTGGGAATAAAGAAACAAATTTCACACTTGGTCTATTCACTCAGAACGCTAGTCAGTCGATGGCTATTGTTATACAATAACCACTCAGTCACTTAATTAGGCACTGGAAACGATCGAAATAGGCGTTGAAATTAGCAAAAAGATTTAGTTACACCTTTTCACTTCTTATTAATTTTCTTGATCAAATAAAAAGCAATAATTTTCATTTCTTCGGTAAATATGACTGTGAGTTGAGGCTTTCTGACTATCAACCCTCGAAATTAGTGTTTTTATTTGACCGAGAAAATTAATTTCAAAGCAAAAAGGTGTATCTCTGAATTGTGCTGATTTCAACATGTATCGATCGACTTTTAGTTTTAGCATGACTATGCATAACAATAGAGGATGGTCAGTAGCGTTCTGAGTGTATTGTATTGAACCTTTACTATAAGGACATGATCGTAACTTCATGAACCACTCGGAATAATGAGCTTTTTTGGTAATGTGAATATTCCTTCTTTTCACTTTCAGGAATTGTTCGCGCCCACAGCAATCTGTTGCAACGCACACGACGGAGATTTTCACTAGCTGCTTTCCGTGATCTTGGCATGGGAAAGTTTCAAATGGAAAAACAAATCACTGAAGAAATCCAGCGTCTGTGTAATGTTATCTCTAAACATGACGGGAAAGAGTTCTCACCATTCTGCTGTTTGGATATAACTACTTGCAATGTTGTCTGCTGTCTCATTTTCGGACAGGGTTTTGCTTATGACGATCCTAAATTACTGCGCATTCTCAATGGTCTAGTACAACTCTTCAAAGAATGCTCGTTCACTGGTCTTGCAAACTTTATACCCTGGATGCGATATTTGCCATTCTCAGGATTTCAAAACATTAAACGATTTGGTGATCATAATATTGCATTTTATAAAGAAATGATTGCCCTATTGCGTGAAAAGTACATTCGCGGGGATCCACAAAATTACATCGATACGTACTTGGATAATCAGGAGAAAGTCCAGAAAGAAAATCCTGATATTGCTGAATGGTTCGACGACGAAGACTTAATATCTTGTGTAGGTGATCTATTCGCTGGTGGAACTGAGACTACATCTACAACATTAAAATGGGGTTTGCTTTACATGGTACTGCACCCTGATATCCAAGCGATGGTCCAAACCGAATTGGATTCTGTGGTTGGGAGGAATAGAATGCCTACATTAAAAGACAGACCTCGACTTCCGTACACTGAAGCAACATTACTTGAAATACAACGTATTGGGAGTATCATTCCTCTTAGCGTGCCAAGAGCAGCTACCGTTGATATAAAACTGTATGGCTTTGATATACCACAAGGAACGATGGTGATGCCAAATCTATGGGCCATTCATCGTGATGAGAGAATCTGGAAGGAAGCGGAGTCCTTTAAGCCAGGAAGATTTCTTGATTCTGGTGGAAAAGTGAATCGCAGGGAAGAACTGATCCCATTTTCAATTGGTATGATTGCATTGTATGCTCTAATAATAAACCCAGTCAAAACTCTTAGCCCCAGATTTAGACCCCAACCCTAAGTAACGGAATGTCCTAGATAGGGCAAACTGTTCGGTTTTTCCTTGTATTATATTGTTATTTTTATTTTTTACGTAGAATAAATTTCATTAAAATCGAGGGAATTCAACATACATTAAACTCATAGTATAGCACGTGAAAATAAAGATTTCTTTTTTTTATCATAAAACAAAGAACAGAGGTGTCAAAGTTCAAATAAAATACATTTGCGACGTCAATTTTAAACAAGGTTGGTTTACTGATGTCTATATGTTTCTTTGTCTTCCAGGAAAACGTAAATGTTTGGGTGAACAGTTGGCTTTGATGGAACTCTTTCTCATCTTTACCCACCTTCTTCATAAATTCTCATTTCGTCTACCAGAAGGAGTTCAACCAAGCCTGGAACCAGTAATGGGCGTGACTCTTGTTCCTAAGGAGTACAAGATAGTTGCACTACCCCGATAAGACTTCCAATCTTTATCTATCTACTTCATAAAATCTCATTTCTTCTCCCAGAGCAGAGGGGGTTCAACCAAGTCTGGAACTAATAAAGGGCGTGACTCTTGTTGCCACGGAGTACACGGTAGTCACGATAGTTGCATTAACATTTCTAAACTTTGTCAAAACTACTTTTTATTCAATTAATAGACACAATGGTCCTAAGGGGTACATGTTAATAAGGAGTAGCCTACTTTACACTAACTAAACTTTGTCAAAACTACTTTTTATTCAATTAATAGACACAATGTTTGAATTATTTTATTGAAAACTGCACAGCTCTTAAAAATGTCTGAAAAATGTATTTGTATCCTATCAACAAGGAGTTTAAGGGATCTGGAATGAGCGTTTTGAGCGTTTCGACAGTATTCTTTTTGTGGGACATGAGAGCACATCAGACATATCGAATTGCATTCTGAATACGAAGAATGTCTTTCTGATATCAAATAATTTCCATTTTTGAAATTCACGATATAATACAAATTTTATGACAAATTATTAAAATTTGATATTTTTCACATTTTTGATATATAACAGTCCTCGAATTAAATTTTACAAATCTAATGATTTATTCTTAATGTGTATGTAAGTGGGAGGAAAAGCCGACGACCAATTGAAAATTGGGGAAAAATCCATATCTGCAATACGAAAGGTCAAAATTTTCAATTGATCGTCGGCTTTTCATCCCTCCTACATACACTTTAAGTATAAATCATCAGATTTATAAAGTTTACTTCGAGTACTGTTAAATATCAAAAATATCAATTTTTAATCATTTGCCTTAAAATGTGTATTACATTGCGAATTTCAAAAAATCAAAATTATTTGATATCAGAAGGACATTCTTTGTATTAAGAATGCAATTCGATATGTCTGATGTGCTCTAATGTCCCACAATAAATACTGTCCAAACGTTTCTACCCCACCCCTTAACATAAAAGGAGTATGCACAGAAAGTGGGCTTTTTTACTAGCGACAAACACAAAAAAATAGTAGATAAATTAAGATTTTTTTGTAATTTTTTTTTAATAAAATATATCCAGCCGAATATTTCATTCTTTGTTCGAAGTATTATTTGTACCAAATATTTGTAAAGTGTATTATTTGTCCCAAATATGAATGAGTCAATTTGAGTAAACTTATACTTCTCTTGTTTAGAAATATAATGAAAATTTGATACTGTGCATGTATTTTGCCATTTAATCGGTTTAAGGGCTGGGGTATGAACGTTTGGACAGTATTTATTGTGGGACATTAGAGCACATCAGACATATCGAATTGCATTCTGAATACGAAGAATGTCATTCTGATATCAAATAATTTTGATTTTTGAAATTCGCAATTTAATACACATTTTATGGCAAATCATTAAAATTGATATTTTTGATATTTAACAGTACTTGAAGTAAACTTTATAAATCTGATGATTTATACTTAAAGTGTATGTAGGTGGGATGAAAAAGCCGACGATCAATTGAAAATTTTGACCTTTCGTATTGAAGATATGGATTTTTTCCCAAAACACCAAAAAAATAGGTCTTTTTGGGAAAAAAATCCATATCTTCAATATGAAAAGGTCAAAATTTTCAATTGACCGTCGGCTTTTCCTCCCTGCTACATACACTTTAAGAATATGTCATTAGATTTATATAATTTACTTCGAGGACTGTTATATATCAAAAATTTGAAAAATATCAAATTTTTATAATTTGTCATAAAATTTGTATTATATTGTGATTTTCAAAAAATGAAAATTATTTGATATCAGAAAGACATGCTTCGTATTCAGAATGCAATTCGATAGGTCTGAGGTGCTCTCATGTCCCACAAAAAATACTGTCGAAACGCAATAAACGCTCATTTTAGATCCCTTAATCGCCGTGGTGCAATTATTTTACACCCCCACAACAAAGATTCGCCCGACTGCGTGTCGCGCTGGCCAATCGGGCTATTTAAAACTTAGTGTTGAGGATATTATATACGCATATGTCATACCAAATCTACCAGTTTCTTGATCATGAAACCCCCAATAAAAAATCGACTATGGATTTTGCCCCTATGCCCTAACACACACTATCAATCGTACTCGCCATCTAATCTAAGAGTTTAACCGGGAGCTAGCACAAGGCGCCGCAAGGCAGATACCGTATAGTTGTATATTATGCTTTAGTTTATAGTGACAATGGTCCCGGGCAAAGGCAGCATGTGCCTGGTGGTTTTTTTTAAATCATCACGAGATCTGGGCAACCCATCTCAAGCCAGATCGAAGCATTAACTGAATTCCAAATGCAGTAATTCACTTGTTGAGCCAGCAAATAGAGGGGTACGGTAACTGAAAAGATCAGGTGTGAAAATATGTTTTATGCATAAATGTAATATCCAGAATATGGGCAGAAGTGTAGTATGCAGATCGCTGACTGTATGGGTTCGAGCCCCCGCCTTTTCTTTTCTTATGTCCATTTGGTTTTAATCGGATCTTTTAACATTTTAAATTCAAAATGGAGCATGGAAGCATGGAACAGAAAAGGAACAGAACAATGGCTTGAATTATACAGTAGGGCAATGTCCGGTTCCCTTATTGTTTGCAGTGGTGTGGCGGCCAATGGGAAGCAAATCGGTCAGATACCCCTCTGTGAGCCCCCCTTTCCTCCCTTCGGTATGCTGTAATATTTTTACGAATTTTTGTCCTTTTAGCCTATTTTTAACCTTGCCCCCGTCGCCCCTTTGCATCCCTCTGAAAAAGTTTTTGCTACGATACTGCTTCTTTGTTTGTTAGTTTGTTTGTTTGTTTGTTTGTTTGTTTGTTTGTTTGTTTGCCCAGGTTGGTCCGTGAGGGACACATGCTAATCCATGGGAAATCCATGGACCGTTCCAAGCTCATACAATAAAAAATGCACATACCTGGATAGCCAGTGGAGGCTAATAAGATGCATGCTGGCCCAAATAGCTTTGATGATAAACAAAGCAAGAAATGGAAGAATATGACAAGGAAAAGGAGAAAGGAGAGAAGGCCACTCCCAAACACAATTGTAAAATTTTACTCTTCGCCCTTACTTCGTCAGAATGCAAATTGGAATTCCATTCTCAAGCCCCGATGCAAAGGCTTTGTATATGAATCCCAATCCAATGGGGCTTGAAAATCACGTTTTGACTGGCCAAAATTTCCGCCGTAGAAATTTCGAGAAAAAAAATCAAATCGTTATTTTAAAGCACCGAGTGCATGTTTTTGATACAGAAACTCGACGATTCAAGCATCTTTAAAAGCAAACCAAGAATTATCTGGGATATAATTGCAACTAAGTATACAAATTATTAGAGACATTGCGATTTTCTAAACGCAGCACGTGGAACGTACGTTTTCGCGTACGTTTTTACGTACATTAATACGGTGTTAAATATTGCTAGTCTCGGTTCCGAGTCTCAGCTCATTCGTCACGAAGGAGAACAAATGAGCTGAAATAAAGACTATAATATTTGATCTAATCTAACAGCTTCTGACCTAGGTCGATAGAGGGCATAGTGATTGAAAAAATAACAGTCCCGATAACAGTAAGCGGAGGCTATGCCTGATTCAAACAAAAAATTTTGATCTGCATGATCGATCTGAACTTGCCTTAATTGTTTTTGTGGTCCCCAAATATTATAGTTGCCCAAAAACATATATTTTGGTAGATTAAAAACTTTTTCGTCCTAAAAAAATTGGGCGCGTTGCATGGACTTAGACATCAGCATATTTAACGTAGCATCTGCGTTTTATTCTACTACTCCTGGCTTTATGGGGGAGTTCGTGGCCATCTCTGTTGTACTCAATCAACCATGATTTTATTGTTGTACAAGTCAAGGGCTTTTAGAAAAACTTGGGTGATCGATCTGAACTTGCCTAACTTTTTCTGTAGAGGGCGCTTTTCAAAATAGCCGCCAAATTAACTATTTTTGACTATATCTTAGCTCCAGGGGCTCATAGAGATATAATTTTGGTGTCTATACATATGTTTTCAGGGTCAAAGAACCCGAAAAAATAATAGAATAGACTTAGAATATGAGTAACTTTTCTATTGAGGGCGCTTTTCAAAATGGCCGCCAAATTGACTACTTTTGACTTTATCTCAGCTCTAGAGGTCATAGAGACCAGACGTTGGTATCTAAACATACGTTTTCAGGGTCAAGGAACCCAAAAAAACTACTAGTATAGACTAATAGAATATGATTAACTTTTCTATTGAGGGCGCTGTTCAAAATGACCGCCAAATTGACTACTTTTGATTTTATCTTAGCGTTAGAGGTTCATAGACCTGGCATTGGTATCTAAACATACGTTTTAGGGTCAAGGAACCCAAAAACATTACTATATTAGACTTGGGCGCAGTAGGGGTGGACAGCCATCCTGAATTTCAAAATGGCCATCAAACAAACAAGAAGGGCACGTTCAAGAGATGATGAAGTTCATTGAAAAGAGAGGGTCGCCGTTCCCTGCAGAGTGCCCCACAGAGCTCCACAACGTCGTCACCAAGCAGGGGATGACATCAGTAATGAGAAAGGATGTACTAAATGCGTCTGAAAAAGGGAATAACAAATATCAGGCTTTCCACAGTGAAAGGATAATCAAGAAATCTGTAAAACTGAGAGACACTATTCACAGAGGGAATCTCAAAACAATGGCCTCAATCAAAGACAAACCCAAGAGAACATTCCAGAAAGTCATCGCAGCCATAAATATGACTGACAAAATGGAAATGCATAAAGAGCCAACTGTTCTTAGCCAGCTATGCTTTGACAGTGACAAATGGAAGTGCATAAAGATCCATAATGGAACAGAATATAACATGGAGCACCTGCAGTCTCAAGTTGAAGAGGCAGATATCTACACCAATTCCAAAGGACATGTCAACGTTCTGGCCGTCAAGCCGAAATAAACTGCTGCTTGAAACACTAGTGTATGCATTCTTGCGTGATAGGTCCATGGAAATGCATAAAGAGCCAACTGTTCTTGGCCAGCTATGCATTTACAGTGACAAATGGAAGTGCATAAAGATCCATAATGGAACAGAATATTACATGCAGATCTCCGTATACCTATAGATGCTTGTCCTAGATTGTGTCCGAGCTGGTCACAAAACATGCGTTGTTATATCCAACGATACTGATGTAACTGTTGTCCTGTTGTTTTATATGGCTATCTTTCTTCACGAGGGTCTTCAGGAACTGCGGGTAAGAGCAGGGAGAGGCAACACTACCCGTTTTGCCCCTCTCCACATTCTAGTATGCAAGATTGGGCCCTCGGATGTGCACAGTGCTTCCTGCGCTACATAGATGTTGTGATATCACCAGTAAAATAGACACAACGAAAGCAGCCCTCAAGGCCAAACCTGTGGTTTACTTGCAAGGACTTGGCGCAACAACTCCATTAGGTCCTTCTTCTATCCAGCAGGCAGTGCAAGTCATAGATGCTGGAAACAAGTCCAGTAATTTTCTGAAACTCAGAGCACATCAGTTTCACTTCTCAAAGTTAGCTTCACACCAGAGTCTGCCACCAACATCTAAAGGTTTGGAACCTCACATCTACCGTGCATTCTTCAATGTATATGCCACCATGCATGTTCTGGATAGGCAACTCAACGTCCAAACAGCGGATCTAGATCCACTAGACTAAGGTTTTCTACATGAGAATGGAAACCTCCTTCCTTCGACATCATGGAGATCATTGGAGTCATGTTGGAGTGCGGTGTGTCATTGCGGCAAATGTGCTCGTGTAACTTGTTCTTGCCGTAAAGCAATGGTAAAATGCAATGTATTCTGCAAGTGTCAGAAATCTCCACAACTGACCTGATAGACAATATATAATTATGAACTATTATTCCGGGCTATTATTGAAGATCATCAAGTTCCTTACAAATCAAATGGTAAATTTGTACGGTTTTCTTTCAATCACAACCTAAAGCTTAACTGCCTAATGCCTAATAATGACAGTTTTGGAGGCTCCTGCAAAACTCTGTCGACCAGACGAAACTGTCAGTTTAATAGTAGCTTAGGTCTGATTTGAATAGTATTATACCATTATAAAATGCATTTTAAGCATGGAAAAAACCATGCAGATGTTAAACTTAATGAATACAAAATGTAAGATATTCTTAATGCTCCCATTAGACACTATAAGACCTTACAAACAAAAATATAGCCGCCAAAACGATGACTCTTTGCTTATAAATAACTAAGTTATAAATAACAATTAAAGGACCTCAAAGGAGGTGCCAGTGACTAAATAACTGGTCTTATTGGACTCCTTGGTAGTAAAAACATAGGTGTAGACACCAAAATCGTGTCTCTACGCACTCCAGAAACTGAGATATTGTCAAAAGTAATAATTTTGGCGGCCATTTTGAAAAACGCCCTCTATAGAAAAAGTTAGGCAAATTCAGATCAATCACCGAAGTTTTTCTGGAAGCCCTTGACTTGTACAACAAGAAAATCATGGATGGTTGACTGAGTACAACAGAGATGGCCACGAACTCCCCCATAGAGCCTAGAGTATACGTTGGGAATCCAAAATGGGAAATCGCAATGTCATTTTTGTACGCAAAGTATCACACCCATTTCAATGGGCAATCTCTGCGTATGAATATTGCGTTTAAATTTAGTCAATTTTTAACACATCGCTGTATAATGATTTGTTACAAACAAAAAAGATCATAATAATAATTAGAGTTTCCTTCGTATGTTCATTATCTTGGCTGTCTTTAACATATTGTGAAATGGACAAATTTTGTACATTATCAACGATGTATCTACGTCGATTTAGCACGTGGAATATCTTCAAAAATAGCTAAATACGTGACCTCGCTTTGTCTACGTTTGGAAATCGCACTGTCTCTATTATCTAAGCTACCAGATGCATCATTATTCTCCTGCCTATGATTTATTTGCTAAAAGAGATTACTTTCAAATTTTGGCGGGACTGTTTCCCCCTAATAGCTGTCCACTCTCAGACATGCATGGTGAATACTTTGGTGAAAAGGTGCCATAACTTCAAATTATTCACACAATACACAATACTAGTATTCATTTTAAAATGCTTTTAAAAAGTCAAGAAATCTAACTTAAAACACAGATTTGGAATACAAAAAAAAAATTCGGAAAAATCACAAAAAAGTAAAAACAAATATGACCAAATAAGGCAACATAATGATGCTGTATTTATGAGTTATTGTGTCCGAAGAAAGCTCTTTCACTGAAAATTGTGTTTGTTCGTTGGGAGCGTGTAAAATGCGACGACTCTTGCTCTTCTGTCTCGCATCACATATACATCGGGCAAATCCTCAGCCTCGTAAGAAGTTTGATCGACATCTATCTGTAATTCCTCAATCCTCAAGACACGGCGTTAAGAGTGTACAACCGCGTTAATGCTGCCCTAAGTTTGCCTTTCGATTCTCCATTACATATCCATTAGCCATTCAAACAATGTCTGGTGTGATCATCTTCTATTAAGAAAGATAATATCGTTATGAATACGGCAGAGTGGCGAATCCGCAAAATCGCTGATCTGAGCAAACGGCGTTTGAAAATATTAGTACCATTCCATCAGCCCTTCTAAAAAATGAGAACATTCGTGAGCACTCATTTTAAATGTATATTATAGAAGTCAATGTACACCAATTATTTACAATACTTGCAAACAATCGATATATCCCTCAAAAGAGGTATTTACAGCTATTCGGCTTTATGCTAAATCCAAAAAGTGTCAACCGCTGCGCAAAGAGTTACATACGGGGACGAATCCGCATTCAACTACGTATAAACTATAGCACTCATCCTTGATTTGAGGCTTTTATGTAAAAATTACTTGTTGTCCTAAGGCTATAGATTCTAAACTTGGTATAAAAAAAAGTTATAATTAATCATCTCCGTAATATTTAGCGAAAATTCCGGTTGAAATCAAGGATTATAGAGTAGATATAACAATATTGGCCAATATTTTGTGTATAATTTCCAAATTTTGAAACGGCGCTCTGACATAATTAGGCCATAGCGATATCCTGTGGGGAATGTTTGTACTTATTTTGGCATCACTGGATAGAAGATATCTATAGCCACCCATTGGTATCAAAAATAACAGTATATGACATGTAAGATAGAAAATTCGGAGTTTCCAGATAAAATTCACAATAGATCAACTTGATTTGTACAGATAAGTATACGATTCGTCGTTTGGTCAAATGCATGAATCGCACTTAGGCGCGATTCGTCCAAATCACAATTTCAATATCAACGTCGGGAGTAAGATTTATCATTAATTTTTGTTGGAAATGAAAGATCGCCTGAAACATAATCACAAGCATACAGTAGATCAATTTGCTCAAAATGCTCGATTCGTCACTCTGCCGAATTCATAACGATATGAAGAAAACGAGCAAACCTGTTAAAAAGTGGGTATTTAAGGGTATACGAATTATTGTTGGTCGAAGCAGCCAAAAAAAATCGATTTTCATTATCTGAATCAATATATTATTCTAGAAATGATATACTTTGAAAACTTGCTTAATTTATTGTTGTTAATGAGTTTATGTACGTTTTACAAAAGTGTTGTTGTTTCAGCCCTCTTTACAACATAACTCAAGAACCACAGGACCTACAAAAGTATATCTGTGATATTTGAATTCTTCTACACGCTCGCTATGAATTGAGCAATGCAATTTTTGCTAAAGTGAACTACTTTTTTTTCTGCTGCTTCGACCAACAATACATCGTATACCCTTAAAGCGGATCGGAGGGAAGAATGGTCTAGCGGTCTTTGCACTTAAATAAAACGAACACACAAGAGGAATGGCATTGGTTCGATGATCCCAATGCTTGACATAGGGGATGTCATTTCAGCCCATGTACATGATTTTTCTAACAATGTATTAATATTAAGCTTTATAAGAAACTACACTGCAATTAAACAACTAAAACTGGAAACACTTTGACTCCTGTCATCCCACTTGTCGTGTGAGTGGACTTCAAATATCACAACAACATCTGTACTACGAGCATGAATAAAAGGCGTGGAATAAAAACATCAATAACACTTAAAATAATGCGTGAACAAATTGGTTTATTACTTGACCTTTTGATAGCATCTAACTCTATTGCTATATAAATTGAAATGTTTACAAGATCTGCTATATATCATCCCATCAGTAACGCTTGAGATGATAGTGTCAAAATATTATGAACGTTTTCTCATTCCTAATTGCTAACACTTGTGCTGTGTCTACCCGTTACCAAGAACAGCTCAGTCTGATTGACATTTAAAACTCTAGAAATTAATGTCGGTGGGATATTCACTAGGGCGAAAAAATACTACTCATTTACTTTATACTTTATAGTTCATTATTTTTCTTTAATTTTGGTATCGTCAGTTTGAAAATGCTTGAAAATTCCCCAACATTTTTCGACCGGGGGCCTAGTCCCCCTCCCACGCCCACACACACATTTTTATCAAACCCATGTGCTGGGTGTTACATGTCTGGGTGAACATAAATATCAATTCTCTATTCTAAACTCTGAAAAAAGTGTAAAAGTGATGAACCAAATGGTTTCAATTGGACCTTCATTTTGCACCATTTTCAACATTTCTGTGTATTAATAAACAAATCCCCCTTTCGCTTCTGCTTGGGACACCCAACACTATATGCCTTCATTTAACAAACTAAAATTATACACAATAATAGTGCCAAAATGGTTCACCAAAAGGCTTCAATTGGGCCTAGTTTATTTTGCACAGGTTTGTCTCTTCTCAGTGGAGAACATACCCCTCAAACAGCCCCTACGTATGCAAGTCGTCATTTTTTGTTCGGCTTTACAGTCAGCTACCTGCACAACCGATTCTTTTGTTCTGCAAGGCTCACTCAGTCATTTAATGAGGCAATACAAACGATCGAAATTGGTGTTGAAATGAGCAAAATTTTGAGTTACACCTTTTCAGTGTAAAAATTGTTTTCTCAGCCAAATGAAAAGCAATAATTTTCATTTTTTCAGTAAATGGCTGGAAAAACTATAATGCTTGATACTGATTTTTTTTTAAATCCTGGTGTTAAACTTAGGCCTGAAATTCAGTCATTTAGTGTAAGATATTCGATTTTTATAGGCTTCAGCTCGGCCCGCGAGCTTTTCTTGGATCAACCTTTTAGCTTTTCAAAGTAATATAGTTCGCTAATGAAGGATTTTCCCCAACTTTCTAAAGCACATCACCGTGAGCTATATATCATAGTTTTGTCAGAATGTCCGTTTTGATTTCACCATCTTTCACTGTCGGCTGAAAAATTTCTAAATCAACACGTGAAATCTAAAGGCTAGTACTAGCATTGTGGATCGATATCCCTGGGTTTAATAGGAATACCGGCATGGCTATAGTGTTGCCAGAACTTCAATATAGCAAAGAAATTCCCAGACCTAATAGCGCTCCTACTGATCATGTTTAACCAGAACACCCAATTGGGGATTTAATCGCTGGTCGGGCAATTTGCTTTCAATGAAAAATTGACCTGGATAACAACAAAGGAAATATCGACTATTTCTGTTGGTTGCTCTCGAGATAAAAGTACTCACCATTGCCTACTTTACTTAGTTTGACATTTTCTGAGCATGAATGGAAAAAGGGTAAAACAAAAACGGAAATTCTGACAAAACTATAACATATAGACCCACACGATGTGCTTTACAGAGGTGGGAAATATCTTTCTTTAGCAAACTATGTTAGTTTGAGATGCTAAAACATGAATTCCGTAAAAAGCTCGCAGGCGAATTCAAGGCCTATAAAAATCAAAAATATCACACTAAAAGACACAATTTGATGCTTAATTTTAACACCAGGATTTAAAAAAATGTATATCCAAGCACCAAGTTTTTAACTGACATTACTGAAGAAAAAAAAAAAATATTGCTTTATATTTGACCGAGAAAATTAATTTCATAGCAAAAAGGTGTATCTCTGAATTGTGCTGATTTTTACATGTATCGATCGACTTTTAGCGCGACTAAGCATTTCTAAAGAATTGGTTGTCCAGGCGGCAGACTGTTTATAGAAACAATTTATGCAATTAATAATAGTGACTTCTGTCTTCGTTTGAACAAAATATCAAAATTATATAGTCAACAGTGTATCTAATTCTAATAAGTGCAATACAATGACACACAGGTCTCCTAATTATTCTGTGACTTTCATGGAAATAGCTTGTTGTGGCGTGACATTGCTATGTATTACTGAAAATGTAATTTACAGTGCAAAGGCATCATAACACATGGATCTTTTATCACCATCGTCCAGTCGCACTGTGCAATATATTGGAGAAATCCTACATTCTTTTATAGGAAATACACCAAATTTGGCACAGATGTAGAGCTTACAACGTTGAATAATTCTTGTTTAGGTCACTCAAGCGGAACAAATCCTTTATTCCATACAATAAGTCCATCGTAATATCATAAATAATCGATAGATATCGACTATTTAGTAGAAGTAAGGGACCGTTCACAAACACTTGTTAGGGGGCCTGATGCAAAAAGGGGGGGCCCTTAAAAATGTCCACAAATTTTCCTGGGAAAATTGAGTTTATATGCTTTTCTATGGGGTTGACCCATCAGTTTCATGTCAAAAACGGGGGCCCTGAAATGTTTGAGATCTCAAAAGGGGGGGGGGCCTGAAAAATGTTCGCGATAAAATGTTTTGCATCAGGCCCCCCCACCCCCAACAAGTGTTTGTTTCCCGGTATAAATCATTCTGGGACACCGTGAATAGATGCTTGTGAATTACATTGTAAACGTGACGTATACCATTGATGCAAGTTGCAAAAGTTTAAAATGCACTACACGCGATCAACCTAAAAACAGCTTGGAGATCAATCCTTTGCGACCCACATAACTCTCAGTATTAAGTACATTTTATGGCCTCAAGATAACATGGTATAAGTCAAACTCGCAAGACATGTCTACATCCACGTCAGCAAAAAATATAGACTTACTTATCAAAGTGTGCTCTATCACCATTTAACTCATGTTAATACCAGCCGTCGTGAAATTAGTTTGCTCCATTATTAACGGCTTGATTTACAGGACAAACAATCAGTCAATCTTGATTTGTGTATTTATGTACTAAAAATAAAACAAACACAAACGGGACTTTCCCTTTCCATATACTGACGTAAGCTTTTGATAATACAATATTCATGTATAACTTATGGATTTGCTGCCACTTTAGAAATAGTACAAAATATCAACTAGTTGTCCGGACATAATCTTATCAGTATGCTTAGACTATGGGCCATGGGCACGACATACCAAGACCAGCAAGCGTGACCAAATCCTCATGCCATTGAAAAGGATAGGAACTCTTCAGATAAATATCATCAAAATTTAAGTATTAATTGAATAGCAAAATTATTACACATGGGGATTCCGAATTTGTAATATGTTGTCAAAAACAACATTTTGGAAATATTTGGCGTTTAAAAGTAAAAAATATGGGGTCATTGGGTGAGAGCATGATTTTTGGCATTCGAATAAAATTGAACAAATAAGGGTCTTTGGGTGACAGATCAAATAAAAAATAGGGACTCTTCGGGTGACAGAGCATGTGTTCGTAAAAAGATATGGGGTCTTTGGGTGACAGCGACGCTGAAAAGGGGTCTTAACAGCCCTACATACGCGTCACCTCAAAGTTGAGTCCCCCCCGGGACGGCGATCATCAGGCAACTAATGCTTGCGAACAAAGATTTTTTTTTTTTTTTTTTTTTTGCTTCGGATGGGCGGTTTGCGTCGATTGTTACCATGACGGTATTTAGATACAAGCAGGGCATCGACACTATCTCATTTGCATATCCAAATGACCCGTCTCCTCCGCAGCCAATTTGGTTCCGCTCCATCGAAATCAAGCTGGTCACGGAGGAGACTACCCTCCTTTGTGTTTGTTCATTTGTGTATGGAGAGCCCTTTTGGAGTCCGGAAAGACTTAGGCTACGCTCTCAGCTAGAGTGCGACGCTGCATTGCACTAGAAATACCTTTTCTGTGAAATCGCTATAGAGCCAACCGGGAACACGTATTCGTTTTGAAAATATAGCATTAAAATTAGTATCACCCTTGTGGCCCCGTGCAGTGGAAAACCTTAATTCTTTCATTAAAAGGAAATGAAAATTAAAAAAACCACGGATCTACCTGTGCACCAACAAAATATGGGGTCATTGGGCTATTCCAGATAAAACATGCACCCCCCCTATAGAGGGCAAAAAAAATTTTTTCTAAAATGTCTGGAATTCCAAAGCATACTTGAAGAAAAAACCTGGATTTCCGGCCCTGTTTAGTGCATGTAAAATCTGGAAATCCATGGAGGGTATAGAGGGTTTTTAAAAAATTGACAAAAAAAAAGTTGGAATTTTCAATTGACTTACCAAAAAAATCTGAATTCCATCGCCCTCTATAGAGGGTTTCTAAAATACTCAAATAAAAAGTTGGAATTTTTCAATTGACTAGCAAAAAGTCTGGAATTCCATGGAGGGGTATAGAGGGTTTTTAATAATTATCAAAAAAAAAGTTGGAATTTTCAATTGACTTAACAAAAAAAATCTGGAATTCCATCGCCCTCTATAGAGGGTATCTAAAATTACACAAATAAGTTGGAATTTTTCAATTGACTACCAAAAAGTCTGGAATTCCATGTTAGGGTTTTTAGAGTTGTGTTAGGCTTGTATAGGTGTTTATTGTTCTAAAGGTTTCATTATATTTGCTTTATCTGCATTTATTCCAAGTCATCTATGATGTTTTACATGTATAATACAGGGTGTCCCAGAAAAAATTACCGAGCGACTAAAATTGGACGTAAGTCGAGAAATAGACATCAGAATCAAACAATTTAAAATGTATCGCATAGCTTATTGTGTTGTGCATCACATACGAAAATTTTATTTGATTCGGTTGACTGGTTGCGAAGAAATGAACGATTACATAATGCGTGCATCAAGCCAGTTCATTCCAAGTTTGATCAACAGGCGGTTTTTTTTCAAACTAGCTCACCGCTTCCTAAAGTTTGTGTATCTCATTAAATTTAGTCCACATTATCTATTTTGTAATTGTCATTCATAGTTTCACTGAAGATAAATAACAGTTTGTCCGAGAAAACTATGATTTCTGCAATTGGAAACTTTCCAACATCAATTCTTTATGTTGTGCAAATATGTTATGTTTTAACTTTCCAAATAATAACAATGATCAAGTGCTTACAGCTTTACGTGTGATTTTTAATTGATACCATGCAACAATAATGTTGAAGTTTTAGAAGATTTAAACTTTGCATTACAATTTCTCGGAAATATTCCAAAAATATTAATGTGTGTGAGAATTTTTTAAGCCATCTGGAATTCTTCCTGCAATAATTCTTCCTGCAACATTTATATCAACATTAATGAACAAATATATTTACAAGTACCGAGCATCGTCTTACATGCAAGCTTTCATTTTCAATATCGCGCAGGTTTCAAATTTGAACAAAACCTAATTAAATGTTTTGCAAGAAACAGATTGTTTACAAAGAACGAAAAGGATTTCATAGAACAAAATATGAAGCCCATTGACAGTTACTAGTGTACATTGTGTTGAATGATGTTTCTTTCAAACTTGGAATGAAGTGAATTGATGCATGTGTTATGTAATCGCACATTTCTTCGCGATCAATCAACCGATTCCAGTTAAATTGACGTTTAAGATGCAGAATAAGATGGGCTACACGCTGATGTTTAGATTTTTGGATTCTAATGTCTATTTGTCGACTTACGTCCAAATTCATTCGCCCGGTAATTTTTTCTGGGACACCCTGTATAGGTGTTTGGCAGTAACGTACGCAGGTTTTCAAAGTCTGGTTCAGGGGTCTCGATTCTCTGACTGTTTTAAAATTTAATAACTAATTCCCCAGTTTCCCCCGATTGGGTGCATTATTTCCCCGAACTTTTTGACAAAAAAAGGGGGGAAGGGCACATCCCCCTGTCCCCTTTGCGCATGTCACTGGTGTTGGTATCCTAGGTAACCACTAAAATTAAGCATCTCTTTTGTGAAGGGTTGCTGTTCTCCTTACGGGCTTTCAATAACAATATGTGGTATGTAGGCCTACTAGTTTCTATATTAGGCCTAAAAAATGTTTGATTGGCGTAACATAATTTTAACATTCTTGTTAAATCGGGTCTTTAGGTCCATGAACTGAACCACACAAAGGGACGCATACTCTGTCGGCAGCACACATTTCGAGCTATAAAAGGATTGTATTGTGAAACTCAGTTTCTTGATTCAGCTCTTTCTAAAAATTCATTAGGGCAAAATTCTTTCTTTATGTCCTTAATTATTTTTTATTTATTCCTGTTCTTTCTTTCTTGAGGCCTAGATCTTTTTTCCCTACTTTACAACTCGAATATTGTTGTATTGTCAATGGATATACCGTAGAACGTTCGCCTAATGGCGCTATGGGCCCCTTTGATATAACTGGTATTTTAGACACAAACTTAAAGTGCCCTCCTACAAAAATCCCACCAGCAAATAAGGGCATGCGCATACCCTTAATTCTTGTTGTGATTTTAGAGGAGGTAGCTCTCTCTTTGTACATGAAATTTACCCCAAGGCATGCAAAGGAGCCCATGTGCGCGAACGTTTACGGTACATCAGAATTCAAACTTTCTTACTTTGGTTTGAGCTGAGGCTAAAATACCTAAAGCCTCAAATGTTGTTTTTATATTAAATACATACCTGTATTGAATGAAATAGATATATTTATAATAGGCTACATGATAAATACATGAAGCCACAGCAAGTAGAACGAGTGCGACCTTGTCGCGCCTGTGGTGCCTAATTGCTGCAGTACCTTGTACTACGTAGGTGCTCCTTTGTTAAAGGGAATTCCCTGATTGGGGAGTGGACATTAAAGAGCTCATATCTAAATTCGTTGGGGACTGTTACTTTTTAAAGTTTCAACGTCCGTATACATACGACATGTATGAATAAAATACGACATGAATAAAGTAATAATAAAGTGCACACATCTTCCAAATCTAGGTATATCCTTTATTGTTACCAAAAATAAATACATGTTGCATGGATCGAATGGTGCAATTAATAATACCTTGTCTGTGTCATGTGCTCATTTCTTCGATAAAACAAAACAAATAACCACTCGTATCATACTGATGTCTGAGTGAGGGATTATTATTTGAAAGGAAAATAAGTTCACGACTGCACTTTCAGACCACAAATTGACCCCACTAAACCTAGTAAAATCAAAATGCAAGTTTAAGAACTTGCAAGTTTTGGATTGGGAAACTTGCATGTTTTTACTGCACTTGACTCACAAATGCTAGTGTTTCGAACGCAATGCAACTTCTTTTCTAAAATTTTCTTGAGTTTTCTGGAGTAAACACGACCAAGCTGAGTTGTCCACAATTGCGTTTTACTTGACTTTGTTTATGTAAATATATTCAAGGTTTTTATAAAATCAGGGCAGGTATATGGGTTTGGGTAATTAGAAATAGGCCGATCACGAGAAGCGCCCGACCCGAGAACCGAGAAATCTAGTATGGTATATTTGCAACCCTGCTGTGGATTTGTGAACAATTTGTCGACATAAATGACGCTTGCGGAGAAATTATTAGAAAAAAAAGGGGTTTTTTGCCTACCCCTGTCCTAGGCCTATGCTAGGTATGATCATCAAATTTCGAAGTAGCCTTTTTAGTCCTTTTTTTGGTCCTGGAGACAACCCTGCAAGTAGGATATTTCACATTGAAATTGTTTTGTTTAGAAAGGTGATTATTTAACTTAAAAAATGTGGAGTCAACCATGTCTGTAGGGAAAAAATTAACAAAGTTATGGGCAAAGGTATTTTTCCCAATTCTGTGACCATCATTGATGGTACCGGTACCTTACAATGAATACCTGTACAAAAAAGCAAGTACCCATTATGCAACAATTTTTCAGCACAGCAATCAAATTTACAGAAAAGAGATTTTATTTGAAAAAATCTTACTATCACTGTGTGATAACTTCTGCTGTATAAAGGTGTACCAATTGACACTTTTTGACTTTCAACCTTAAGTTTCTGGTGTCCAAATTTCAATTCTTTTGTATTTCACAGTTATTAAGCTATTTCTGTGGTCACAAGTTGGGAGTTGAAGGAGGCCCTCTATTATATATAAGCATCCGGGGCTCATGATACGTGATTATAGCCTAGTTTCCTTGTGTGTAGCCTTCTTCACTCAGTACGAAGGCTACAGCATCAATGTATTGAAAAATGCAGGGTCCATCGATCATGTCAGTAAATGAATAGGGCCTAGGCCTATTTTGTTTTGGGACTGATTATTCGGACTACCACCCGGCATGCAGGTATTCCTGCATTAAATACAACAGAATTATTACCATTGCAAGATGGCTTAAAGCTAGCATTTCAAGTATCTCTTATAAGCTAATAACAAATGGTGCCCGCTGGAATCTCTTGAGGCATTGTCTTTTTTAAAGACATTTCTTGTTATAATTGACACCTGTCTATTTCTTTCCTTGCCCTGTTACATGTATAGCTATTATTATAAGATGAGCTCAAAGTGTATATTTCTACATTTTGAGCTCAAAATATTTAATCAATGATAATAGGGATATCATATGTCTATACTATTGTGTGTGGGGGTGTGGGCTGTGGGAGTGAGTGTGATGCTGTTTTAAACAAATAGGCCTATAAAAACAAAATCTTCGCACAAGCTAGAATGAAGAGTGAAGACCCAAGTCGGGCTGGGGATCACCATTGCAGGGGATGAACCTATAGACCCACACCACTCTTCGTCATACATAAATTCTTCCAGGCGCATTTCATAATATGAAATTAAAAAAAAAAAAAAGGAAATTTAGTTCGGCAGAGGTGGGGCTCGAACCCACGCTGCCCCGCTATCATGTATACAGTATCGTATCGGCATATTACCAGCGCCTTTACCATGTTTACCGCTCGGCCAACTGAACTGACTTGTTGCGTTGGAGCCATCTTGAAAATTTGAACATATAATCACAACTTCAATTACTTCATTACTTCAACATACCACGTGACAAGCAAAGACAGAAAACGTACCATATTTTGGAATTTTATCTGCTTAAAACATTAATGTGTAGAGCTACCTCAGCATATCACATGTGTTATGGTATTATTTTGCGAATTGCCCCGTGGTACTTTATGGTGGGGAGACTTTTATTTAAATCTAAAGGACGAGTGGCCAGTATTCGGTAGGGTCTATTTACAAATTCAGAGTCTTGCAATTATGATTTTAGAGCCAAAGGGGTAAATATATATTATAAAATTATAAAAGGTTAGAAAGTCAGTATTAAAAGCAAGTCAGTAAGATACACCTCTACACTACAGGCTGCACTCCAAACTGACAGAAAAAAAACTTTAAAAAGAGGAGAACTTTTTTTTTTTATTTTTTTCTACAATGCAAAATTGATCATTAAGAGGAGGAAGCAAATTATATTGCCAATATGTTAACTTTAATTTTCCACTTTTATGCAAGAAATAAAAGAAGAAGATAAAAATTCCCTTTGTAGGGAAAAAATTAACAAAGTTATGGGCAAAGGTATTTTTCCCAATTCTGTGACCATCATTGATGGTACCGGTACCTTACAATGAATACCTGTACAAAAAGCAAGTACCCATTATGCAACAATTTTTCAGCACAGCAATCAAATTTACAGAAAAGAGATTTTATTTGAAAAATCTTACTATCACTGTGTGATAACTTCTGCTGTATAAAGGTGTACCAATTGACACTTTTGACTTTCAACCTTAAGTTTCTGGTGTCCAAATTTCAATTCTTTTGTATTTCACAGTTATTAAGCTATTTCTGTGGTCACAAGTTGGGAGTTGAAGGAGGCCCTCTATTATATATAAGCATCCGGGGCTCATGATACGTGATTATAGCCTAGTTTCCTTGTGTGTAGCCTTCTTCACTCAGTACGAAGGCTACAGCATCAATGTATTGAAAAATGCAGGGTCCATCGATCATGTCAGTAAATGAATAGGGCCTAGGCCTATTTTGTTTTGGGACTGATTATTCGGACTACCACCCGGCATGCAGGTATTCCTGCATTAAATACAACAGAATTATTACCATTGCAAGATGGCTTAAAGCTAGCATTTCAAGTATCTCTTATAAGCTAATAACAAATGGTGCCCGCTGGAATCTCTTGAGGCATTGTCTTTTTTAAAGACATTTCTTGTTATAATTGACACCTGTCTATTTCTTTCCTTGCCCTGTTACATGTATAGCTATTATTATAAGATGAGCTCAAAGTGTATATTTCTACATTTTGAGCTCAAAATATTTAATCAATGATAATAGGGATATCATATGTCTATACTATTGTGTGTGGGGGTGTGGGCTGTGGGGGTGAGTGTGATGCTGTTTTAAACAAATAGGCCTATAAAAACAAAATCTTCGCACAAGCTAGAATGAAGAGTGAAGACCCAAGTCGGGCTGGGGATCACCATTGCAGGGGATGAACCTATAGACCCACACCACTCTTCGTCATACATAAATTCTTCCAGGCGCATTTCATAATATGAAATTTAAAAAAAAAAAAAATTTAGTTCGGCAGAGGTGGGGCTCGAACCCACGCTGCACCGCTATCATGTATACAGTATCGTATCGGCATATTACCAGCGCCTTTACCATGTTTACCGCTCGGCCAACTGAACTGACTTGTTGCGTTGGAGCCATCTTGAAAATTTGAACATATAATCACAACTTCAATTACTTCATTACTTCAACATACCACGTGACAAGCAAAGACAGAAAACGTACCATATTTTGGAATTTTATCTGCTTAAAACATTAATGTGTAGAGCTACCTCAGCATATCACATGTGTTATGGTATTATTTTGCGAATTGCCCCGTGGTACTTTATGGTGGGGAGACTTTTATTTAAATCTAAAGGACGAGTGGCCAGTATTCGGTAGGGTCTATTTACAAATTCAGAGTCTTGCAATTATGATTTTAGAGCCAAAGGGGTAAATATATATTATAAAATTATAAAAGGTTAGAAAGTCAGTATTAAAAGCAAGTCAGTAAGATACACCTCTACACTACAGGCTGCACTCCAAACTGACAGAAAAAAAACTTTAAAAAGAGGAGAACTTTTTATTTTTATTTTTTCTACAATGCAAAATTGATCATTAAGAGGAGGAAGCAAATTATATTGCCAATATGTTAACTTTAATTTTCCACTTTTATGCAAGAAATAAAAGAAGAAGATAAAATTCCTTTAAAAGGGAAGCCAGCTTCAATGCAGAAGAGGTCTTGTAATTAGTTTGGGTGGAAGGCATTTTTAGAATCACTCTTTTTTATGATCCATCATGTTCCATGACAGCCCACCAATAATGGGATTATTTTGAAAATTTAAAACGCTTGAAATTTCACAAACAAATAGGCCTATATGTTAATAAATAATATAAATACAAGCTAAAACCATGAGGGTTCGATAATGACCGAGTATTTGGAAAATGCCATACGGCCGGGCGGTTTCACAAGCTGCCGGCTCTATCATGCCATTCGCCGCCTGCACCAAACCATAAATGTCCGGCATCAATGATAAGAACATGCGCACAGAAAAACCAAACATTAACTCCTATAACTTCCTGTCAACTCTTTAATTAATTACTCCAAATTGTTCTGTCTTTTTGTCTTTTCTGCCTTTTAGGCTACCCTTAGCTCATTATTAATATAAAGAAATACACTGCAGTTTTTAGTTAATTGGCTAAAAACTGCCATCTTACTTGCCTTAGGTTTAGGTTTAGGTTTTATTAAACAGATGCATCGCAGCCAAAGGCTGAATTGAGTACCGTTTTACAAAAATACAATATAAATATAAATATACATAAATACAAGATTATACAAAAACAGACCAAATAGATGAGACATATCAAAATGTGTACATGCACATTAGTTTTATATCAATTTATATATTAATTCGCAATTTATACATAGCACATTATAAAATGTACAAAGACTGATATTGTTCAATAGGCCTACATGTATATGAATTGTACCCATATCAAAAATAGGCCCTGAAATTACATCGAATTTTTTTCCTGTTGAAAAAGACAAAACTGATGTTTAAGATATCAATTATTTCAAAATGACATTTTAAGTCATTTTTATCCATAAAACGATACAGGATATAGGATAGTTTTACTTTGACTTTTACGTCCATAAAGGTTTTAATCATGTTATCAATACACTCACATCTCATGCTGTGCTGATCTCCAGGAGGTCTGCAAATGTAAATCTAAGAACGCATGATAACAAGGATACTATAATTTTCTTTCGTTGATATGCTGTGGAAACTATTATAGGCCTGGCATATAACTATTATTTCCTTCAAACCATAACTTTTGAAATTCTCACTCGTTTTCATTCGTTGAAACGACAAAACATACTTTCTTTTTCTTACAAATCGAATAACAGGTCTTACATTATATTTTCACCATAAAAAGTTCCGCTAAGTAATTCAAACCAATGCTAGTACCCCGTAATCTCTTTAGCAAACAAAGACGATCTCTGAATTAGATAGCCAGCTCTTAGCTGGCGAAAATCAGAATCCCTCAAAGGGGCAGGGACAATCAAGTGTTTGTTTGTTGTTGTTGTTTTGGTCAAATAATTATTTTATTGTTTTGATTACGTTCGATAAATTTGGTTTTACGATAGACCACTTATCTTTCCTATTTTGGAGATTGATGATAAAAGACATAATGTATGATTTTGGTAACATTTTAATTTTGTTCTTCTTTTTTGTCAAAAATTACTATGATTACATAATATTACTACTAGTAACACTTTATCTGTCAAGGGGGTCTTCTGATCATTTTAACCTGAGACTAGTAAACCAATAGTCTCAGTTTTAACTAAGCGAAAATAATGTGGTAAAAAGTAAAAAAAAATCCTTTAAAAGGAATAGGGTGGGCAAATGAAGAATTGTCAAGAGAAATGAAAGAATGAGTAAGTCAAGTTCACAATTAAAAACAGGGAAAATATGACACAACATCGATTTCCAATAGGGGAATAACACAAAACGTATAAACAAAGTTAAAAGAGTTTTTAACTTTATACGTTTATACGTTTGTTATTCCCCAATTGGAGGTTGTGTCATATTTTCCCGGATTTTAATCTGATCTATTGCTTATCCTTTGTTCTCTGCTGGTCAGTTGGAACAGATTTTCCCTGTTTTTATATTAACCCTTCACATCATAACACAAGACGTTTTATGTTAACATTTTATATAAACCATGGTTATAAAACTTTTGTAGATAATAGTTATTTAAAACATTTTCGTAATCATACCTAGAGTGGTTTTTTTTATCATCAGATAGAAAGACTTCTGCTCATCTTCTCTGGTGAGACAACAGGGCTGGGGTATCTTTCCATATCAAAGTTTAAAAATCTGTCATATCAATTTCCTCAATATGTTGTATTGCAACTTATGAGGGGAAATGTTTGATTTTACAATATTTCGATATTATCTTTTAACTTTGTAACTTTATTATGATTAACATAACTGTATTTCAAAGCGTCAAACTATATCATTATTTTGTCCCAACAAAAAATAATCCAGGGAATAAAATATTCATTCATATGTTTATTTATTTTATTCAACCTGGGCCATTTCTACTGGTGCACATGCATTCTAATAATTTGTCTATAATACCTTATACAAGCATCATCAAGCACTATTTGTCACAAGATTTGAAAAGTAAATAGCCTATGTAGTACTGAACACAATGCACATACAAGCTGTATTTAAGTACATGCCGAAGCTGTCAGTATAAAATGATATACACCAGGCACAAAAAGAAACTCGTCAGTTATATTGATCCTTGCTGTTCAATAACTTGATAATTTTGGATTATTCTGAAATATATATTTTGTTAATTGGACTTAGCTTTCTCATTTGACACCCTGTTCGTAAAAAACGAACAAGAATTGACCAAGATATACGCCTCCAAAGCCTCAAACCCCAAAATCAAAAGTTGCATTTTCAACGATTTTCAATGGGAACGCATCGTGGTATTGCACACAAGCACCACGGGCCAATCAATAAAGCACACAGTGTAACAGGCACAATTGAATCGTTAAAATTGCAACTTTTCATTTTGGGGTTTGAGAGTTTGAGGCGCATATCTTGGTCAATTCTTGCTCAATGTTCACGAACAGGGTGTCAAATGAAAAGAAAAGTCCAATTAACAAAATGTATATTTCAGAATAATCCTAAATTATCAAGTTATTGAACAGCAAGGATGAATATAACTGACGAGTTTCTTTTTGTGCCTGGTGTATATGACCTTCACGATGCTATTAATTTAGCCCAAAGATTAGGAAAACTAGCAAAACTGGTGAACTGGTACTGTTCAAATAAAAACATCTGCAAATCTTGCTGCAATTTCCAAATAGTATTTCTATTACTTAAATAATTATTTTTGTTATTTCTTTTAATACAAACACATTACTGCCTATGACGACTTTATCGTATTACTTACATATCAAAATCAAGTAATAATTACAAAACTCGCCGTAATCTATCACCTCTGTGGGTGTTTGGGATATAACCGGCACGAATATTTTCTCAACACTGCGGCATGTGAAAAGTAGGTCAATAGTCAGAGAATACAGGGTGGGTGCGGCACGCCGCACCCACCCAAAAACAGACTTAGCCGCTTAAGGGTAGACGAGGTATTGTTGGTCGAAGCAATCTAAAAATCGATTTGCCTACCTAATAATAATATCAGTAACACCCAGATCATTATATTATTGAAAAATAACACCTTGGTGTTTTGCAAAAGTTCATTCTGCAAATCATATACTTTGCTAACTTGCTTAATTTATTGTTGTTAATGAGTTATGTACGTTTTACAAAAGTGTTGTTGTTTCAGCCCTCTTTACAACGTAACTCAAGAACCGCAACACCTATAAAAGTATATCTGTGATATTTTAATTCTTCTACACGCTCGCTATGAATTGAGCAATGTAGTTTTTGCCAAAGCTCACTACCATTCGTAAGATGCTGTGAACTACCAAATCACAACAGTTTAAAATAGTTAATAACCTTAACTGTGGAGCTTTGGGGGATCCCAGTTTTATTATAAAAACTCTAAATTTTACTTTGGAGGCTTAGTCCTTTACATGGTATTTCAGATAGCATTGGGCAATTACAATCCCCGGGTAACAATCATGTAAGAAGTGCAAATTTGAGCAAAATATGCAGCAAATGATAGCTTTACTGTAATACCAGAAGATGGGAGAAATATCTCTTCTGCTGATCAAGCAGACCCCCCCGATCCAAAACAGCCTGGAGTGACTGTGAATACTGCATGTATTATAAACTCAAGTGTGTATAACTTTGTTTGCCAAGTCATGGAACCTTTAATGTGTTTGAAGAGCATAATTATCTTTATCCATGGTTAAACAAACAACCATGAACAAGATCTTGTTCTGTTACATGCTGCTCTGTGGTTAAAGTTGTGCAAATTACCAGTTTAGTTTGATTTTGTTTACTTACGTTTTTTTAATCTCCATGTGTTATTCAACCTTTTTATGTTCACTCAGCATGCAGGAGAATTTTAGATGTGCTATAAAGAACATTGTAGGCTTTACAAAAGCAAAACTTTAATGATAATTTTAATGAGTTAAATTAAATAAAGCCTAGTAGAAACGAGATGCAAGGTATCTTAATATTTTAATGACATTATCAATCAAAGTTTGTTTCCTCCATCCCTACACAAAACCCAATGGCATATAAATATTTAAATTCCTCATCGAATTTATAATATGCTAATTAATCAGGGTCGGTACAATTTGTGACCCTACTTCTCATACCCGATTTTTCATACCCCACCTGAACCGACTTATTTTTTAAGTTTTGTGAAATATTCGCAACGAATTCAGTAGGTAATTTTAATTAAAAAATATTAAATAGTAGGGTCACAAATTGTAGCAACCCCTACGCCACTGCTAGTACATGTTTTGAAATATCTGAAATAGAAGATGTGAGTGACTTGTAGCATAGGCCTACATTACTACAATGCAACCCACAGGTATTACTATAGGACGACCATCAAAATTGCATATTGTTTTCTGGATAGAACTCATCAACAGAAGTATGAAAATCGGACAAAAACTTTTCGAATTATGAATTTTCAAAGTGTCCCATTCTGACGGTCATTGAACTGAATAAAATAACAAAGTCCAAAATTACCAATTTAGGAGCAAAATTAACACAAGTACATAGTTACCTTTTTATAGAGGCACTGAAATCATGCTTTTAGAATTTGGCAAAAATCATGGCCGACATGGCACAAGATCAACAGTCCAGGTGATTTTTTTTTCACACCCAAGAGTTTAAATGTTATTGGGTTTAATATGCGTCAAATAGTAAAATGAACAAAAAAGTTTTGAGGAATTTTTATTTCTGCAGTCATGGGTCAGAATTCTGAAATTTTAAGGTCAAAATCACCAAAATCCATACAAGCTGAAACTTGATCAATAATTTATATTTAGTTCTATAAATATTATTTTGTGTATATGTTCCAGTCTCCATAATATTTTTCACAAGTACCAGCATATAAAATATCCCATAATTTATCATAATTCAAATACCAAGGGTGTAGAATTAAGCAACCTTGTCAGCAAAAATAACCAATTTCTCAAACCAGCAAATTATTGTGACTAAATTCAGTGAATTGATTATGTGCATTGTGCATAGTAAGCCTGTGTACATATGCAATCTTAGTGTTAATTAACTAAAATAATTTGGGACCTATATCAATTATCATTTATAGTGACATGACAAATATATAGAATTTAAACCAGTTGAGTAGGCCTAGTCTTATTTGCATCACTTGAAAGTAAAAATCACTCATCATTCATCATTTATTATAAAAAAAAACCGATTAAAATAAATTAACACAATTGTACACTCTTAAAAATACTCAACCTTGAGTAAAATCTCTTTTGGATGGTAAAAAGCTAGGGCACAACCCTTCTAGCATGATCAATTTTACTCAATTTGATTGAGTAACACGTTTACTCCGGTTTTGTGCAAAATTTTCGAAAATCATTTCCCCTTTTGCTGTGATTTTTGGTTTACATTGTGCTATTTTGGCTTAAAATGTGATTTTTGATTTTCAAAAAACGTGATTTGGGTCAAAAACTTAGTTTTGGGTCTAAAATGTGATTTTTGGTCAATAATTTGATTTTGGTCAAGAATGTGTTTGGTATGGAAAGGGTTTTGGTCAAAAAGGTGATTTTTGGTCAAAATGTGATTTGTTTTTTCTTGTAGGCCTATGTATGTTTTGTTTTCCTTCTAAAATATAACTTGTTTTGAAATTGGGAAACAGATGAATGATGTGATATTTATTTATTTCATATACATTGCCCACATAAAAAATCCGGACAAGCCTATTTTACATAACATCAGAGAAGATGAGCTCATCTTTACATGTATTTTGATTGCATTTTGTTCCATTCAAAGAATTAGCTAGTATTGCCTGATGTTATCAACTCAGAGTCAGACAATCCATAGAGATGAATTCGTCTGACATTTGGTTTGTAATGGAACATTTTCCAAATGCAAAACATGTAAAAAAACCTCAATGTCCGGATTTTTTAGGCGAGGAACATCATTTAAATATAAATTATTTTTAATAATAATAATAATATGCACTTCTTGATTTATGCTTTTGGATTTTTAAATGTATATTTAGAGTCCCTCTTTCAAATTTTATATTTATGTGTAATCTCGCTATATCATATTAACTTGCTGATACTTTGGTCAAAATTTACATGATCAGAAAAAAACTATTATTGTCAAAATGTCTGTTTTTGGTGTCATGTTATTTATTAATCTAAAAGTATTTTGGCGACAAAAAAGACTAAAAACCCACCCTATTATACGGGCGGACCTTTCAACTTCAAGTAGGGTTGGGTGTTTTTGTACTTGTAGAGAGGCTATCTTGAAATTACACTAAAATATCACTGGTGAATTTTTCACAAACATATTTTCTATGATTTAAGCAAAATAAACGTGTTTTTTTTAATTCTCAAAAACACAAATTCCGGGTCGGTTGGGCCCATAGAGAAGGGTTTTTTCGTAGCCTTTGATACTATTAGTTATTTTTTTAATTTATTAATTTTGCAACATTTTATATTAACAAAAACTGATGCTAAACTTAAAATTTGTATCCATCATTGAAAATCAATCAATCCCTGAAAGTAAACCTGTTATTAAAACCCCAAGCAACGATGGGTTGATTTGTCTTTATTACACAGAATAATATTTTCCCTCAGCTACAGTAGCACCCAAATCTGCTATCCTAAAATATTCTAAAAGCACAGAGTAAATTTGTAAACAGATAACACAGGGCTACATTTTGTACTGCATGGATGGAAGCGAGGTTTATGACCAATCCGTGTGTGTGTGCACTATCTGTGTGCAATGTACCATGAACAAACAATTACGTAATAGTATTGACTTTTGTTGAACCTCATCACTCCAACCAGAGAGTTTCTCTGCTCCTGGTAATTACTGTTTATAAGTGGTAATTTTCGCGTACAGTTATTTTCGCGATTTGGAGTTACAGAGACATTTTTGCAATTGTTATTTTTGCGATGCTATGTCTTGCCCTATATACTTGAAATACATTATTATATATATTCGCGAGGTGTTAATTTCGTGGATGGAACTCCATTTGCGACATCAGCGAAAATAAAACCCTCGCGAAGTGGGCTTGCTTTCTGTAAACTTGTTTTCATTGAGGTAGTGCACTTGCTTTAAGCTGTTTAAACTTTCATTGAGTAAAGAAACAGCTTATTTTCAGGGCAACCATTTGGGGGGGGGTTGACTTCATTTGAAATCTACACCCCCTGTGTGAGAGACTATAAGTAATGTATTTCATACAGGGTGTATGTCTTTCAACTGGAATAGCCTAAATGTGAATTATCATATCATGACCTGGTATATGGCCGGACTACCTTTAGATGGTCCTGTGGGCAAGGCAACATGATTGTTACTCGAATGGCTTCAGTGGCGTACATGTAGCCAGCACTTTTCAGTGGGGGGGGGGCAAGACAAATTTTAAGGGGGCACCTTTTGGCGACAAAATCAGTTAATGTTACAAATGCGCGTGAAGCGCGCGAAAACTTTTGGCATATTGAAGCTAAACTGGTGAAATATGGTACAAAATGGAATAAATTCACGCGAAGCGCGCAAAATTGGCACTTTTTAGGTTAAAATGGCAAAATATAATGTCAATTTGGTCAGAAACACAAAAAGTCTTAAATGTCGGGGCGGCCACCCCATCCCACAGGTGGGGGGGGGTAAGACTTTTCAAAGGGGGGGGGTCAGCTGTCCCCTTACCCCTGGCTACGCCACTGAATGGCTTTATCGAGTTGCGCGCAAAGCGCGGCAATTTGGCATTTTAATACTAAATGGGCCAAACTAGGGTTAATTTTGGTCTAAAATAGACCAAAAGGAGATGCAAATTGTAAATTTTGTCACAACATATCTGTCAACTGAGCAGGGAGAGTCTGATTCGCCACCCTGCGACTTGTTTCCCGTCAAGTTGATGTACCTTGCTCTTTTCTTTCCTATTAATAATTAGGGCTTACTCAACAAGAAAGTTGGTTGTCATGGTCATCACTTGGGCTGTCAATCATGATGATTATAACTAGTACCCACCACCAACTTGTGGGGATGGGAGAACCCCCCCCAACATACATATGCGTATACATAATGACAAATTGCATTGAACTGGAAGAGAATGGAATTCCTGATTGCACAAAAGGCTGGAAATCCCGACAAATTATTAATAAAACGATCTGGAATTCCAGCACCTCAATGGACAAAAAAATGTGGATTATTTTGTTGACCAGAGGCAAAAAAGTCTGGAAATCCAACCAAGGATAAACACAATAAACCTGGAATTCCAAAACCCTCTATGCCTTCAGACTAACAAAACGGTGGAAAAATCTGGAAATTTTGTTGACCAGAGGCAAAAAGTCTGGAAATCCAACCAAGGATAAACACAATAAACCTGGAATTCCAAAACCCTCTATGCCTTCAGACTAACAAAACGGTGGAAAAATCTGGAAATTTTGCGCCAAGCATAGGCAAAATAGGCTGGAATTTGGAACAGCATAAGTAGAATAGGCTGGAATTCCGAGCCCCAAAGACCACCAAAAAATCTGGATTTCCGTTGCCCTCTATAGGGGGGGTGCATGTTTTATCTGGAATAGCCCATTGGGTGAGAGCATGATTTTTGGCATTCGAATAAAATTGAACAAATAAGGGTCTTTGGGTGACAGATCAAATAAAAAATAGGGACTCTTCGGGTGACAGAGCATGTGTTCGTAAAAAGATATGGGGTCTTTGGGTGACAGCGACGCTGAAAAAGGGGGTCTTAACAGCCCTACATACGCGTCACTTCCAAAGTTGGAGTGCCCCCGGGGACGGCGATCATCAGGCAACTAATGCTTGCGAACAAAGTTTTTTTTCTTTTTTTTTTTTTGCTTCGGATGGGCGGTTTGCGTCGATTGTTACCATAACGGCATTTAGATACAAGCAGGGCATCGACACTATCTCATTTGCATATCCAAATGACCCGTCTCCTCCGCAGCCAATTTGGTTCCGCTCCATCGAAATCAAGCTGGTCACGGAGGAGACTACCCTCCTTTGTGTTTGTTCATTTGTGTATGGAGAGCCCTTTTTGGAGTCCGGAAAGACTTAGGCTACGCTCTCAGCTAGAGTCCGACGCTGCATTGCACTAGAAATACCTTTTCTGTGAAATCGCTATAGAGCCAACCGGGAACACGTATTCGTTTTGAAAATATAGCATTAAAATTAGTATCACCCTTGTGGCCCCCGTGCAGTGGAAAACCTTAATTCTTTCATTAAAAGGAAATGAAAATTTAAAAAACCACGGATCTACCTGTGCACCAATAAAATTACCACAGCAATTTGTCTCAAATATGAATGAATTTTAAGAAACATACGGGGTATGATGAACATTGACCTGACGCCATGATAGTAGGATCTATTAGTCGTTTTATATACAATGTATATACCGTATTGTCATAATACCAATATTTGTCATTATATGCAATGAGTAATATTTAGCAACGTAAATGTGCAGTTCATATGCACAAACGAATACTGATCTTTATGATATTCAGGTTTTTGTACATCACATATAACATGTCACATAGGAGGTCATACGTGTTGACCTTCATCTATTGTATTTGTTCATCTGTGTATGGAGAGGATTAGCGCCATTAAACGCCATTAAAACTCCATCAGTATTAGGGCGTAGTTCAGTGAACTCACCGGATTGCTATTCCAAGTACTTTGATAATACAGATAATATGTATTAATGGGTCGAGGCGATTGCATTGAAAAACCTAATAAATTATTCATACCAGTTACGTAATCAATCGATAGTGCGGACACTTTTCACTTGCAAGCCATCAAAATTCGTGATCTTTTAGCGTTGGAAAAGAAACCACGTGAATAAGCTCATTACGCCTATTGATTGGAACTTCTGAATTGTCTCTATTACATGTACTGAACAAGATGTGAAATTTTTCCTCCATACAAAGATTGCACTCAAAATAATTATTTAAATTGTTCTCCTTCGTCCTAAACTGAGACTAGTATCTAATTAATATGGACTGTCGACTGCACCGTTCATGTACTACTACTATTACATTGTCGAAGGGCATGTAGCTGCAGGCATGGCCAGATGGCCAACAGCTATCAAGGACGGCCAATAACCTCTAAACTGAGACTAATTTCTAATTAATATGGATTGCACCGTCAACATGTTCATGTACTATTACATTGTAGAAGGGCATGTAGCTGCAGGTATGACCAGATGGCCAACAGCTATCAAGGGCGACCAATAGCCTCTCAGAGTACATTTTGCTCGTCAGCTACGAGCTTTGAACGCTCAGTACTGCTACAATATAGGAGTTCTGCATCACATTCGAGGTTGTGCAGGAGCCTATGCAGTAGAGGGGGAATCGTTTAAGATTGTGACTGTGCTCTTGTTTATAATTGGTTGAATCAAACGTTCTATATACACAGGCGCGTATACAGAACTTCAGAAATTTGTATTATTTCTACTCACCCAATCAGCATGAAAATTGCTTTAAAAGCCTAGTATCTGTTCAATGATTCTTAAGATAGCTCTTGGCTCTAGAGAAATATCTCAAAACGTTTACTTTTTATGTTGAAGCCTATGGCTAGCATGCAGTGCACGAGATATAAATCACTGTAGATTTAAATTAGCTTGCAATATGCAGGGTGTTTCTAGTACCTTCAAAATTGTATTTTTGTTTGTTTTTTATTTCCTGCAACGAATAGGATTGAATAATTTTAATATGCTATTGATAAGACAGCTTTCGTATGTTTTTTGTATTTTGTAACTTGACAGCTACGTTCTTGAAATGTAGGACTTTTACGATGAGTTCGTTTTGATGACTGGTCAATCTTGTTCACGGATTCAATAATATTAATATATAATAATAATAATAATAATAATAATAATAATAATAATAATAATAATAATAATAATAATAATAATAATAATAATAATAATAATAATAATAATAATAATTTAAAAAATATATAAATAAAAAAAACGCACTGCGAGGAAGGCATGTGCACTCATCAAGTGGCCAAGTTTTGGTCTGCGAAGTTTCAACTTTGTATCTTAAAAGCAGCTGAACTTCAAGAATGACTAACCGTCAAAAACGTACAACGAAAGTTAAACACAAGCACATCTTTGATTTCATATTTTTCTTACTACTTTTTATTTTCTCTTTGTTTTTTCAAGGTTAAACTTGTTGCACTATGAACCATATTGACAATTAAATATTGCACATCTAAAAATAAATAAGTTTTAGAGCTTCTTGACTCTTGGTGGAAACAAATAAAGGAATATTGTCGTTAGGCAGTACTTGGTGAAGGCATTTCTGCACGCTGTGTCTCCTGCCGTCATCGACATATTGAAATTAATAACAATCTTTTGCATGAAAAATGAAATTTTAAATAGATGTAGATCGTCTCTGAAAGTTCACAGACTTGTTTACGCACATCATGTGGACTTTGATACTGAATTCATTATATCGAATTACAGCCTGATTTCAAAAACAATGAGCAACTATATTGGAAAGAAAGAAGAATTAGGCACGCATTTTGGTTCACGTACCTGTATTAATGTCTTGTGCAACGTGGGTGCAAATTTTTCAACTGTTTTCCTGTTGCTTACCTTTAGTATATACTGTTTCAATAATACTATTTAAAAAAATACGGATACATGATATTATGCAAAACCAAGAGTTATAACAAATTGTTCTATAAAGTGATGAATTTTGAAGAATAGTCTAATCATGTCTAATCATTTATTTATTACTAGTCGTCGGTTCAGGAAGGCCCCCTGGGGCCGTGTGTACCGACAGTAAGAAACATACCATAAAATATGTGACGTGCTTCTTCCATTTCGCCTATTACTGATCCAAATAATTATGTAATGTAGCTAACTTTATTTGCGTTCTTGCTAGTTGAATGTGATTTTTTTCGCGGACAAGCATGCCTACCCGCCGAGTATGGGGGCTCGGCCGGACCCGTTGAATCTTTTGTTATTCTAATTAAAAATATTCTGATAAAATGACAAAAATATGAAGTTCCTTCCAGCGCATTTTGAAAAACATTGAAGAGCTGTGTTTAATAACTTTACTTACTTAACATTTACTCAAGGTTTACTCGTTATTAGTATAAATAACAGCATTAAATTTATTTCGTCGAAATTTGGACCAGCATTGTATGAGTTGACATTATTGACTTTTATTGTATTTAAAATTTTATAAGTAAGAGATGCTTTTTTGTTCGTTGAGTAGTGAGATTAAAATATTCGTAAATGGCACTCAATCATTGATGAATTGTAAGCTTTTGAAAAATAAAAAACAAGAGAAAAGTAGAGCGCTCGCTGCTCTTTTTTATATATCATTTAAATTTCATGTATGATAAGGAAAAGGTCATCTATTTAAGCAATCTTGAATTGACACTAGGGCCGATTTAATTTATAACTTCATAGTAGCTTCAGTTTTCTTATACCAATTGAAATTTTGAGCTTTGCCAATTTTGTTATTCTAAAGTGAACATTTAAAAAAAAAGTTCTTAGAACTCTATGAAAAAAACGAATGATATCTTAGGTTTGATCTTATGCTGTTCAAAAAAATGAGCACAAGCTATGGAAATATAGGTCTCTTCCTACACAATTATTTACTGAAGAATTGAAGAATAATATCGTCATGCTACTGAATGACTGTGTTTGCTATTGAGCAAAATACACACAAAGGATAAGAATAGGGTGTATATTTCTTTGACATTCTCTCAGGACTTAAGACTGTGTATCGCTATAAACTACATATGATATGGCAAAGAGCTCAATCGACTTAAGTGACAGCATACGTTGGATAGAGGCAATTAAGTTCGATTTAGACTACTAGAATTAGGACAAAAGTTCTTTCAGAAAATTGTGTGGTTGTCACATATAGGTTTACTTTTTTGTCTAAATTAAAAAATGTGAACATGAGAATATTCAAGCCAATGTTATTGATTGTTAACTTCCCAAAATAAGCTTAAAAGTTCGATGAAGATTGGTACCTATATCTTAAAATCGACACCTTCATCACGTATTTATAACGATCATATTATTCCAATGCCTCAACAGGAAAATTATTTTCTGTTATATATGTCACCTCGTATGAAAACAAAATCATCTCCTCCCGTCAGCAGCTATGGAACTGAACAGGTTGCAATACATCTACATGTATGTCCGTGTCAAGAGGCTCATGGCGTTTTTCAAGAAGAAAATCTTCACTTAAAAGATTGAATAAATTTTGACCGAACATCTCTTTTAAGCGAATTCAAATGTGTTTCTCTTAAAATTTCCTGGAACATCACTAACTTACGACCTCTAGAGGTGACATTTGACTACTTTATTATGCAGTATGGTCTCTGTCAAACTGCTGACGAGAAGCGTTTATGATGATGATATCTTACGAAGTTTTTATTCATTTAAAAGTTCATTCAAAGTTTGTCTTTATCAGAGTACTTTCACGTCTGCCGTGTATCTGCTTCAGTAGCTATGCTTGTTTCAAAAATGCAAAAATCTGAATTTGCATGAATGTTAGGGTATTCTGTTTCAGCAATTGGATTCAAAAAAGATAGGATACAATAATGGGGTTTTTTTTTTTTCAAATGGGACCCAGTTGCAAAGCGTGAGCAGAGATAGTCGCTTTTTAAAATTTGTTTTCTGTTTGATGAGAACCTTTAACATACATTATACAGCCTCTAAACATTATTTTACTTCACGCAATATCACTAGCAAGGTTATTTTTAAATTTTCTGGAATATTATCATTTTGCCGCTTCATACATCTACTTCTTGTAACATGGTATTAGACTTACTTCAAGAAAACCCTACCTTTATTGTTTCGTCGCATTGACTACCAATGTCGCTATAATTATACTTTATGCAAAAGCCTATAAGATTGCCTCGTGGAATAGCAGTAACTTACAGTTTCTAAAATGCAGTTTAATTTGCTTGTCAAATGAGACTCAAAATTATCCCTGCGGATGAAATGGTATTGCCTTCGTAAGGTCACGAAGTGATGTTTACATGTGTTACCGTTGGCTGAACCAATGGTGTGCCTCGTTCTGTATCAGGAGGATCAATCACGGGCGTACTTGTTTTAGGCCTTCGGTGCCATTTTGTTTGTCAGGGCTCATTCTCTGTCAGAACATCATTGAGAACGTTTCAAACTAATATAGTTCGCTGAAGAAAGATATTTCCCACCTCTGTAAGGCACATCGTGTGGGTCTATCTATTATAGTTTTGTCAGAATTTCCGCTTTGATTTCACCGTTTTTCACGTCATGCTCCTAAAATGTGAAACTCAGTACTTTATCTCGAAAGTAAGCAGCAGAAAAAGTCGATAATTCCATTGTTGTAATCCAGGTTGCATTGAAAACAAGGATTACTCGACCAGCGATTTTGTAGCCCAAAACTCCCATTTGGGTGCTCTGGTAAATTAGGTGAATTTTGGATATTTGCTCCCGTGATAGCCTGCAATGGCAATTTATATGGTTTCTATGATTATGTCGACCATTGTGTCTGTTTGTTTACCTAGGTTGGTCCGTATTAAGAGACGCACGCTTGAGGGCCATGGGAAAATCCACGGTCCAGACCTAAGCAAATCTCCAGGTGAATTTTGTATGACCCCCCCGCCCCCACCCCCATTCTTACGGCACCCAGGGATATCGATTCACAATGCTAGTACTAGCCTGAGATTTCACGCGTTAATTTTGAGAAATTATCAGCCGGCAGTAAAAAATGGTGAAATCAAAACGGAAATTCTGACAAAACTATGATATATTGCTCACGGTGATGTGCGTTAGAAAGTTGGGAAAAATCCTTCATTAGCGAACTATATTTGAAAAGGTTGATAAAAAAAAAAGCTCGCAAAAAGAGTTGAAGCCTATCAAAATCGAAAAGCTTCACGCTTACGTTTAAAACTAGGATTTGAAAAAAATAATACAGTATCAAGCATTTTAGTTTTTTCCTGACATTTACTGAAAAAATGAAAATCATTGCTTTTGGCCGAGAAAATTAACTCATAGTTTTGCTCATTTCAACACCAAATTCGATTGTTTGTATTGCCTCATTAAATGACTGAGTGAGCCTTGTACAACAATAGATATCGGTTGACCACCGTTCAGAGTGCATATTCAAATAATAAGTTGCGTTGAAGGTCCTCTGTGGTGGAAAGGCCAGGATCTTACAATTCAGGAAGGCCCTACAAGTAATACAAGTAGTGCTCTCGCGGTATTCACCAGCTGAGAAAAAGAGAGAATCAAGAATAGCTTATTCCAGTTGTTAACAAGCAGCCCTTTTGGCAGTTTTTGGATCAATTTTCTAAAATTCATCGTTCTAAGCCGAAATAATGAAGTAAAACGTAAGGAACTCTATGAGGGAATTGGCGAATAAAACCAGAAATCCCCAGTAACTCTAAAATTCGAGCAAAATCGAGGGCGTCACTGTGGCGCAAATCACACATGGCTTTAAAGTCAGTAGTATTGGAGTGTGGCTTTGAATGGAGCTGAGTTATGAACACTGTAAAAAGAGGATGCGTGGAGACTGCACGATTTTGAAATGAGGGTGTGGAGAAGAATGTGAAGGTGACTTGCAAAAACAAAAGGACAAATGAGGAAGTGTTTTAAAACTAAAAAAGTCAATAATAAGTACCACCAGGAGCAGAAATTAAATTAGCGATTATCTCTGACAAACAATGACATGACAAGAACAATGACATGTAACTAATACACATGAGCTCTATTATTTTTTATTCACAAAACCAAGTATTTTAATCGATTTGGTGCCAAGAATATGATAGTCCCTGGGGATGAGTTTGCGAAACACCTGCAGGGCGATTTTATTCTTGTTTATAAAAAACAACCTTGAGCAAATTAAAGTAATATATTAAATGTCAGTTCCAAAAACTGTGTAATTGAGTTACTTTACAAGACAAAGTCAATATTGAAGTTTGCTTATGTCTTTGTATACGTCTTTATGCCAGTGTTTTTCATCACTTTAGATGTGCATAAAAGGAAACAAAACAAGCAGGAAACTAATTTGTTATTTCATGGTTATTGATCATTTTTAATATCAATAAAGACTCTATTAAAGGAACATTACAATGATATTTGTTATATCTAAGTATATATTTCATGTCATAAAGAATTTGGATTTGTTTGATACTACATAGCTTTACAGAGCTGTTTCGTGAGGGCCAATGGGCCCTCACTCATCAGAAACTTAATGCAGAATGAGGCATAAACTAAAATATACACAACACCAAGCTTCAAGAATATATTTCATGTCATACAATGAGAGAACTGAGAGAGGCAATTTGTCATAGTATAAACTTGAAATTTACCCTCATATTTTATAAATGTGACATTACCAAAAAAATTGTGCAAGTGAAAAGCGCCCTGTTTGACAATTAGAAAATGCCGTTGTGACATGATGCTTACATCAACGTCAAGGGCACAGTCTTAGCTCTCAAATACAGTCTTAGCTCTTAAATACCGTTTTGTTCAATTTGCTTTTTTTTAACAACGAAAGGGTAAAATCACAATTGTGTCACTTTTAATAGGGAATAGAACTGTACATGTAAATCAATGATAGCTGATGTAGATGCGTCTAATGCACAGTACTTACCATGATAAAATCATTGACATGCACATGTATTTAATTTTACAGCAGAATGTGAAATATTTATTTATCTTTTAATTTGTCGTAAGTGGAAAAAGAGAATCATTATACCTGTATCATGATAAAACAGTAAAAACAATTTTGTATTGTTGTGTAATTGATGCATTCTTTTGATTTCACGTAGGAACTCTTGATAAACTTGATGCTATCACTGATTTACATGAACAGCTCTCTTCCCTAGTAAAAGTGGCACAATTGTGATTTTACCCTTTCGTTGTTAAGTAAGCATATCTCCAGATTAAAACAAGCAAATTGAACAGAATAAACGGCATGTGAGAGCTAAGACTACGCCCTTGACGTTGATATAAGCATTATGTCACAACAATATTTTCTAATTGCCAAAGAGGGCGCTTTTCACTTGCACAAATTTTTTTGAGACAGGCTGTACATTAGTTTTTTATACACATACAAAATGTCATTTTATAAGAATATAGTTCTTGTCATGCTTTGCAAAAACTCTTAATATTACGTCAATGGATACATCGAAGGACATGCAATGCAACAATAATATATATAATTTTATTATATGCATCATGTTTTATACCAATACAAAATGTCTTATAAAGATATAGTTTGATTCGCTCGGTCAGGGCGGGCTGTTCTATCTATTGCACTGTGAAAGGGGCATCCTCGCGTTCAGTTCAAGTCAATTTTCTCTTTGGTAATTATTTAAAGTTGATTTCCCTGATAGGAAATCGAACTTTTGGAACTGTTTCGTCAAGTAGTATTTATTTTGTGGCATGTTTTCTGATTTCCCCCATTGACTACAATGGTAAGTGTCCCCCTTCCTGTCCGAGGGGGCGGGATGGAATAACCAAATATCGGCAAAATCAACCAATGGGAAGAAGCGATCTATCGCAAGTGACGTCATGCCGCCGACAGAATCTTGTCATGCTTCGTGAGATGACGTCATTGCATTGCATTGAAATAAACACATAAAAAAACGCACTACCCTCATTAATGAATGGCCATTGTTCCGAAACTATTTAAAATATGAGACTGGGATATGCATTCGAAACAGAACTGGAAGAATATGGCAAGGAAAAGGAGAAAGGAGAGAAGGCCACTCCCAAACACAATTGTAAAATTTTACTCTTCGCCCTTACTTCGTGAGAATGGAAATTGGAATTCCAATCTCAAGCCCCGATGCAAAGGCTTTGTATATGAATCCCAATGGGGCTTCAAAAATCACGTATTGACTGGCCGTATTTTCGCCGTAGAAATTTCACCAAAAAGAGGTAGTCTCCCTAATAGCTGTGCACTCTCAGACATGCATGGTGAAAAGGTGCCATAATTTCAAATTATTCACTCAAGACACATACTAGTATTCATTTTGAAATGCTTTTAAAAAGTCAAGAAATCTATATTAAAACAGATTTGGAATACAAAAAAAAACATAACTTCACAAAATCACAAAAAAAAGTAAAAACAAGTATGACCAAATAAGGCAACAGAATGATGCTGTATTTATAGAGTTATTGTGTCCGAAGAAAGCTCTTTCACTGAAAATTGTGTTTGTTTGTTGGGAGCGTGTAAAATGCGACGACTCTTGCTCTTCTGCCTCGCATCACATGTACATCGGGCAAATCCTCAGCCTCGTGAGAAGTTTGATCGACATGCATCCATCTGTAATTCCTCAATCCTCAAGACACGGCGTCAAGAGTGCACAACCGCGTTAATGCTGCCCTAAGTTTGCCTTTCGATTCTCAGCTCTGGTTAAAGAGAAAATCCATTACATATCCATTAGCCATTCAAACAATGTCTGGTGGATCATCCTCTATTAAGAAAGATAATATGAAGTCAACGAGCAAACCTGTTAAAAAGTGGGTATTTAAGGGTATACGAGATATTGTTGGTCGAATCAGGCAAAAAAAAATAGATTTTCATTATCTGAATCAATATATTATTCTAGAAATCATATACTTTAAAAACTTGCTTAATTTATTGTTGTTAATGAGTTTAATATGTACGTTTTACAAAAGTGTTGTTGTTTCAGCCCTCTTTACAACATAACTCAAGAACCACAGGACCTACAAAAGTATATCTGTGATATTTGAATTCTTCTACACGCTCGCTATGAATTGAGCAATGCAATTTTCCCTAAAGCTCACTACCATTCGCAAGATGCTGTGAACTACTTTTTTTCTGCTGCTTCGACCAACAATACATCGTATACCCTTAAAGCGGATCGGAGGGAAGAATGGTCTAGCGGTCTTTGCACTCAAATAAAACGAACACACAAGAGGAATGGCATTGGTTCGATGATCCCAATGCTTGACATAGGGGATGTCATTTCAGCCCATGTACATGATTTTTCTAACAATGTATTAATATTAAGCTTTATAAGAAACTACACTGCAATTAAACAACTAAAACTGGAAACACTTTGACTCCTGTCATCCCACTTGTCGTGTGAGTGGACTTCAAATATCACAACAACATCTGTACTACGAGCATGAATAAAAGGCGTGGAATAAAAACATCAATAACACTTAAAATAATGCGTGAACAAATTGGTTTATTACTTGACCTTTTGATAGCATCTAACTCTATTGCTATATAAATTGAAATGTTTACAAGATCTGCTATATATCATCCCATCAGTAACGCTTGAGATGAGAGTGTCAAAATATTATGAACGTTTTCTCATTTCTAATTGCTAACACTTGTGCTGTGTCTACCCGTTACCAAGAACAGCTCAGTCTGATTGACATTTAAAACTCTAGAAATTAATATCGGTGGGATATTCACTAGGGCGAAAAAATACTACTCATTTACTTTATATTTTATAGTTCATTATTTTTTCACATCTTGTAAATTACATTGTAAACGTGACGTATACCATTGATGCAAGTTGCAAAAGTTTAAAATGCACTACACGCGACCTAAAAACAGCTTGGAGATCAATCCTTTGCGACCCACATAACTCTCAGTATTAAGTACATTTTATGGCCTCAAGATAACATGGTATAAGTCAAACTCGCAAGACATGTCTACATCCACGTCAGCAAAAAAATATAGACTTACTTATCAAAGTGTGCTCTATCACCATTTAACTCATGTTAATACCAGCCGTCGTGAAATGAGTTTGCTCCAGTATTAACGGTTTGATTTACAGGACAAACAATCAGTCAACCTTGATTTGTGTATTTTTGTACTAAAAAACAAAACAAACGCAGACGGGACTTTCCCTTTCCATATACTGACGTAAGCTTTTGAATTTTGTTGAATTGATGATACAATATCCGTGTATAACTTATGGATTTGCTGCCACGTTAGAAAGGGTACAAAATATCATAACTAGTTGTCCGGACATAATCTTATCAGTATGCTTAGACTATATTAAAATACGTATTTATAAATACCTACGTGACCCATGGGCACGACATACCAAGACCAGCAAGCGTGACCAAATCCTCATGCCATTGAAAAGGATAGGAACTCTTTAGATGAATATCATCAAAATTTAGGTATCAATTGAATAGCAAAATTATTGCACATGGGGATTCCGAATTTGTAATATGTTGTCAAAAACAACATTTTGGAAGTATTTGCCGACGGAAAAAATATCTATCGGCGGAAACGTTTACAATTTAATCACAAAGTTGAACAAAATAGACAGTTTTGCTGCACAGTCGTCTGGTGAAGGCTAAAAGGAACGACCAAACAGGTACAGTACCACTGAAGGATGGCAATCTGGTGCATTCTGACCCTAAGACAAAAGCCAACATCCTCAACTAGCAATTTGCCTCTGTATTCACCAAGGAGAGCCAGGAAGATGAACTTCACAACCTAGGCCCCAGCCCTTACCCTGCTATGGAGGACATAGCTGCTCTGGTGTGATTAAACTTCTCCAAAACCTGAAAGCCCACAAAGCTGCTGGACCAGATGGCTTACCAGCAAGACTTCTTAAAGAAATTGCTTCAGAAATAGGACCAGCAATCACAGTCCTTTTCCAAGAATCCATAGATCAGGGTTCTTTACCATCAACCTGGAAGAAGGCACAAGTTTTCCTCTCTTCAAGAAGGGTAGCCGCTCTACAGCATCAAATTATCTCTGACTGCAATATTATGTAAGCTCTGTGAGCACATCCAGTATTGTGCAATCATTCGTCACCTGAATAGACTTGACAACACGGATTCCGTAGTCGGCTTTCTTGTGACACTAAGTTGTACCAAAAGGATTAGACAACAAAGAGCAGACAGGCCTTCTCTTACTGGACTTCTCAAAGGCCTTCGATAAGGTACCTCATCGTCGTCACAAGTTCTACACAAGAGTGACTACTATGGCATACGTGGCAACACGCGTTCTTGGGTAAATGACTTCCTGTATAATCGAAAAAACCCAACAGGTCATTGTTGATGGAAGTGTTAGTATCGAAGCGGCTGTAACATCAGGTGTCCCGCAAGGTGTGCTGGGTCCTCTACTATTCATGATTTATATTAACGACCTGCCAGCCTATATAAAGCACTCATACACACGATTGTCTGTTGATGAATGTATCTCTACAAACATATTTCATCAAGCCAAGACAGCAAACACCTTCAAGAAGACCTGGATGCCTTGTTAAACTGGAAGCATACATGGCTCATGGAATTCAATCCATTTAAGTGTCAGGTAGTACGTATTACAAACAAGCGGAAAATTCATCCATCATCATACAACATCCGTGGCCACAATCAGGAGGTGATTGATTCAGCGAAGTATTAGATGTGCACATCGACTCAAAGCTCAACTTTAACACTCATGTTGATGATGTTACCAAGAAAGCCAACTCAACAAGAGCTTTCCTCAGCCGCAAGTTCAGCCGCTGCCCACGTAACGATCAAGCTACAAGACATACGACCTATATACGGTTGAATATGCATCAGTAGCCTGGGCACCACACACTGCCCAAAAGTGTCTGCTTACCATATACCACGTCACAAATTTTCTATTAATTTCAAGCCGGCTCCAAAAGTGGTTTGTGCGGCTAATTTGCATAAAATTAATAAACACACTATGACCTGATGATTCAGTACACCTAATGTATGAATACAAACACTATAATTAACAAAGTTACCTAATTGTCCAATTATTGTAGCTGTCGATCGCACGAATATTGATTGGCAACAATATAATAATAATAATAATAATAATAATAATAATAATAATAATAATAATAATAATAATAATAATAATAATAATAATAATAATAATAATAATAATAATAATTACGCCTATTGATTGGAACTTCTGAATCGTCTCTGTACAAGATGTGAATATTTTCCTCCATACAAAGATTGCACTCGGAATAATTATTTAAATTGTTCTCCTTCGTCCTAAACTGAGACTAGTATCTAATTAATATGGACTGCACCGTTCATGTAGCCTACTACTACTATTACATTGTCGAAGGGCATGTAGCTGCAGGCATGGCCAGATGGCCAACAGCTATCAAGAACGGCCAATAACCTCTAAACTGAGCCTAATTTCTATTTAATATAGATTGCACCGTCAACATGTTCATGTTCTATTACATTGTAGAAGGGCATGTAGCTGCAGGTATGACCAGATGGCCAATCAATAGAGTACATTTTGCTCCTCAGCTACGAGCTTTGAACAGCTTTGAACGCTCAGTACTGCTACAATATAGGAGTTCTGCATCACATTCGAGGTTGTGTGCAGGAGTCTATGCAGTAGAAGGGGAATCGTTTAAGATTGTGACTGTGTTCTTGTTTATAATTGGTTGACTCAAACGATCTATACACAGGCGCGTATACTTCAGAAATATGTATTATTTCTACTCACCCAAAGTGAATAGCAGAACATGACAAAATACATTCGATACTATTCAGCATCTCATGTTTAGAATCGTTCAAGAGTACCATCTCTTTCTTTATAACAGTTTCTCATGTATATTGACGCCCTCTGTTAATCAACGTTACATTATGGCTACATATGTTGTCCACACTATGAGAGTTTCCAGCCTCGGCCTTAACGTGCTTGCGGGCTTGATGTTTTTCTTGATAGTGGGCTCCAAGGCCGTCAGGCTTAAAACACATCAGGCCGCAATCCCGATAGGGCTGAGGTCGGAAAGTCCCATAGTGAGGAATTGAAAGTAATGAAGTTCAAATATATAAATAATGGCCCCGCAGGTCAAGGAAGCAAGGTGAATGCGTAACCTTAAGGAATGACTGACGGACTGTCTCTAAGTATAAAATGGGTGAGGAGCTGTCGAACTCGACAACGACCCAGAATAGGAGAGGGTTACGGCTCGCACTACCCCCATCCCCGGTCTACTCCAAGCTGGCCCGACTAGGCCAATTATTACAAACTTGTACGTCTTTCAGGAAATGCCATTTCGTAAGACGTACATCTTGATAATCCTTTTTGGATGGCACAATATTTTCTTCTAGCCGTTTGGGTAACAAGAAAGGAGCCAGATTTCAGTCTCTAACACCACTAAGGCTTCAATCGGCATAGTCCTTTTTATAACACTGTGTACAAATATCACTCGTACACCTAATTATTCATTTTATCTTTGAGTTGACCTCAATGTTTATCAACAGGCAAGGGACCGGTATATCGATATGCTTCAGCGAGCAGCATACAACCACTTCACTGTTCAATTCAGCATCGAAGTGGTTACGTAATTCTCTTGGTTACCGGATCACGCTATTTTGATATGCCTTCAAGTGCCATATACTTTGTGTGGTGATTGTTTCGATCGTGGTTCATAACTCAAGCGCGTGATCCCGTTGACATAGTAACATTACGTAACTTCGATACTGAATAGCCTTATTGTGATGTGGCCGGAGGTTTAAAAGCACGCGCGCATACTGCCAGGCAAAAAACAAAGGAAATTTTGATGATGCGTGCGCATACTGCCAGGCAATGACGTCATAAGTCAACTCATCTATAACGTTTAGCATGTGAGGTCAATGATAAAATACAGTTAGTTAATTAATCATCACGAGGATATATCATACCCAGAATATTATACGCCACATAATTCATCATGATTATCATAATTCACTTCATTCATAACTCATATTTGTCTGGATGGTAAACTAGCTAATGGATTTTCTACACCAAGATAGCTTATGGGTTCCTCCGGAAACGTGATGATACCAATTAATTAGTCTCATATTTCACGTCATCAGATTATTTCATCTCACCTATAGCTCATTTTGCTTGAAGAAAGTTTAATTTGTACCTGCGTAAATCATTCACGTAGCCGTTATTACAAGGTTATTTTAATCTAATATAGGGAGAGAGAGTATTGTAGATGAGTTGTGGCAAATATTCAGGAAATTAAAAGAAAGGCATTAGGCATTCCTGAAAGAGCTGAATAGCATTAACTCTTTCTACGCGGTTGTTGGCTGCAGACGGGTTTTTTTAATTGTTACAATTAATGTTACAACTGTAAATTGTCTTGACCATATTTGCAATCAGCATGAAAATTGCTTTAAAATGAGTACAAACAAGCCTAGTATCGGTTCAATGATTCTTAAGATAGCTCTTGGCTCTAGAGAAATATCTCAAAACGTTGACTTTTTATGTTGAAGCCTATGGCTAGCATACAGAGCATGAGATATACATCACTGTAGATTTAAATATCAGGGTGTTTCTAGTACCTTCAAAATTGTATTTTTTAGTTTTTTATTTCCTGCAACGAACAGGATTGAATAATTTCAATATGCTATTGATAAAACACCTTTCGTATGTTTTTTTTTAATTTTGTAACTTGACTGCTACGTTCTTGAAATGTAGGACTTTTACGATGAGTTCGTTTTGATGACTGTTCAATCTTGTCCACGGATTCAATAATAATAATAATAATAATAATAATAATAATAATAATAATAATAATAATAATAATAATAATAATAATAATAATAATAATAATAATAATAATAAACTCACTGCGAGGAAGGCATGTGCACTCATCAAGTGGCCAAGTTTTGGTCTGCGAAGTTTCAACTTTGTATCTTAAAAGCAGCTGAACTTATGAGCACAAGATGACAGGGGTGTCAAGAATGACTAGCCGTCAAAAAACGTACAACGAAAGTTGAACACAAGCACATCTTTGATTTCATATTTTTCTTACTACTTTTTATTTTCTCTTTGTTTTTGTTTTCATGGTTAAACTTGTTGCACTATGAACCATGTTGACAATTAAATATTGCACATCTAAAAATAAATAAGTTTTAGAGTTTCTTGACTCTTGGTGGTAACAAATAAAGGAATATTGTCATTAGGCAGTACTGTTTTTGGTGAAGGCATTTCTGCACGCTGTGTCTCCTGTCATTAACATATTGAAATTAATAACAATCTTTTGCATAAAAAATTTTAATTAGATGTAGATCGTCTATGAAAGTTCACAGACTTGTTTACGCACATCATGTTGACTTTGATACTGAATTTATTATATCGAATTACAGCCTAGATTTCAAAAACAATGAGCAACTATATTGGAAAGAAAGAAAAATTAGGCACGCATTTTGTTTCACGTAGCGTGGGTGCAAATTTGTCAACTGTTTTCCTGTTGCTTACCTTTCTCTCGTTTATATGTGTAATGTATAAGAGAAAAAGTTATAATTGTATAGTATATGGTTGAATCCAACCAAAGTGTCCACGGGCCAAAAATAAAATGTCTCCACAATTTTTCCTTTTGCCCATTGATTGATGGCATGTTGGCCTTATAGGAACCAAAAGTGCCATCACTAATCTTGAAAAATAAATCCAGGACGTGTGATAGTAAATGTGACATCAAAACCCAATGTTACCTACGAATACCACTAGGATGCTTTCACTATCGCAATACTAATCAACCTGAAACAAATGGAATATTCCCATTAACACTTTTTTCATGTAATGTAGACCACGGGGTTTAAGGAAAATGCTAGCTCAACCAGGAAATATTTGTTTTTATTTTTATAACGCGATCAATATGATCTTAGTCAATTTATGCTATTTTTTTTTAATGAAGTTTAGGTCAGTTTCTGTATTTTATTTATCAAATGAGTATGAATAAATTTACATATTGTATAAGAAAGAGTGGGATATCTGTTTTCAGGAATATTAGGAATTATAAAATGATAGGTGAAGAAACCCGGGTATTCGTAGGTAACATGAGCGATTTAACCATTTCTATATTGAGTTTAGAGGTTCAAATTTTGCTATTATGATAATGAATGATTAAAATGCTAGTTTTTAGATCTCTTTCAGATGGTACGTCCAAATGAATAAGTGCTTTTACCTTAGATCAAAAATTTTTTGATGCTTTTAGCAAGATTTTGAACACTTCATTTTGATATACAAGTAGTTAAACAGCAAATTTACATAATAAATAATTGTTGAATGAATCCGAAAATGGGTAATAATATTGTCCGGGGGTACCGCTTAAAGTTTTTGACAATTAATTTCCATTGGTAGGGACACTTCATTACACATGTCATGTATTATGCTGTATTGGTAAGTAACATTTCAGTATTTGTAGGTAAGAATTAGACGTTTGGTGGATATCGCAATCAAATCTTCATTTTATAAAGCACCTTGAATGTATTATTTTCTTTATGTGCGTTTATTGATACTTGAGACCCTATCATGTATATTTAATGTCGGTTCACAGTGGTTGAAAGAGGATTGAAGTAAGAAACAAAGGCACTAAAGTGACTTTAATTTGCTTAATTGCACACAAATCGCTTAAAACCGTTATTGCAGCAGACTTGTGAAGTCCATCTTGGAGTCAATACGTCTAGTGGCCTTTCGTTTGAGGGCAACTATAATTAGCTTTATACTATAGGGTCCACCACTGTGTTGTCTAGATCATGAGACAATGAGAAAAGTCGTTTTTGTCCATGGTATTCGTAGGTAAACTTAGCGAAAACGTCAAAAGTTACCTTCGAATAAACCAATTTGGACACAAATTACTCAGAAACCAGAAGGTCGGTAAACATTTAAAATGAAACACACATGACAGCTGACAGATCCAAGTATTTATCCCCTTCTAATCTTCTTCGAATCTGATTTTTCTTTCAAATGAGCAGACCGTCGTCTATTTCAGTACATGTTTTTCAACAATTAAGCCGTATTCAGTTTTGCATGGTGGGCATGTATGTGAATTCGCAACTTTCATTGACATATGATTTGATAGCAAAGATACAGGCCTTCGTTATGTACCAATAATATGGGCATTGGCATGAATGGCGGTGTTTCACAATACTGTCATGATGTCAAATTGTATTCGTAGGTAACATTCGGTTACCGAAATTTACCTTCGAATACTTGCTTTTATTGTTGACATCTCAGAAATATTTAAACGCAGGCTATTGAAACTTGGTAGAAATAAAGAGTGTATTACCCTGCACCTATAGCTTAACTATTGTTTACTATTCTCTCAGTTTGTGGAACAGCTTTTAACGTGTATTCGGAGGTAATGCATATTTTTTACCAAATCTACCTTTGTGCCATTTAGAATTTCTGGCACCTAAACACAATAATAAAGATGTCCGAATGCAATGCATTTCAGTATTTGACATATCAAAGATTGTATCAATTGCGCATTTATTAGTGATTTCCATTTTTTAAAGATATATCTAGTGCTATGAAAAATTGAATTGTATTCGTAATGTAAAAAAATACCACTCAAAAAATTATCACAAAAAATTCATAATTATGTACAAATATGTGAAAAATTGAACAGGCAATCTTTGAATACACACCTTTCAGGAAATCAATTTAGATTCAATCCAATGACTTCTTTTCATAACTGATTTAGATGTTTTTAAAAATACTGTAAGAAATATTTTGAAAAAATGGGTAAAACTGGCATGTTTTGTGGTCTCTGTGTCTAAGTTTTTCACAGAAGGGGGTCTTATTATAAAATGATTTAAATAAACACAATACAAAAACGAATGCCAATTGATTAATACTTTTAAGTTATGGCCCTGAACATGCCGTGTACACTTTTCGTTGGATTCGACCATATACTGTTTCAATAATCATGTTTCAAAAAATACGGATGCATGGTATTATACAAATACAACATGTTTCATTTCGGGGAAGTAGTCAAAACTACTGGTCCCTCGGTGTTGGATGATTTGACTACTTCCCGACGCGTCAGCGGAGGAAGTAGTCAAATCATCCAACACCGAGGGACCAGTAGTTTTGACTACTTCTCGAAATGAAACATGTTGTATTTGTTTTACTATACCTCATAAATATTTTCACTATCAGGGTAAAATTGTAAACAAAAGTCAAAACACACACCAGTCAACGTGCCGACCGGCATGGTCAAGCTTAATATTTTGCTTATCTGGTTTTATTAGAGGATTTCTGTTTCATCAATTCACATTTTGACCTATATTATTCTAATTTTCTTTTTAACATTCCATAAATAACATTTTGTTCCATAAAACGTCAAATTCGCGTGTTTTTATCCATCGGTAATCTCGGCAAAAGAACCGCAGCAGACGCCATTTTGACGATAAACGCATCTGCAGAATCGCCGTTGTGTAGCATAATGCCACGTGTGAAGGAACGGTGACGCGCGGGGTCGAGATACCGTGTGGTAGTAGGGGAACGGAAGTTTTTACTACTTCCCCGCGTGCGCGTAATTGCACAGGCGCGGGGAAGTAGTCAAAATACCGTACTCGGACGCTGGCGTTATTAACCAATAAGATGTAGGATTATGCTACACAATGAGGCGATTCTGCAGATGCGTTTATCGTGAAAATGGCGTCGGCTGCAGTTATTTTGCCGAGATTACCGATGGATAATAACACGCGAATTTGACGTTTTATGAAACAAAATGTTATTTATGGAAAGTTAAAAAGATAATCTGAATAATATAGGCCAAAATGTAAATATTGATTAAACAGAAATCCTGCAATAAAATCAGGTAAGCAAAATATTAAGCTTATTTACCATGCCGGCCGGCACGTTGACTGGTGTGTGTTTTGACTTTTGTTTACGATTTTGCCGTGATAGTGAAAATATTTATGAGGTATAGTAAACAAATACAACATGTTTCATTTCGAAGTAATCAAAACTACTGGTCCCTCGGTGTTGGATGATTTGACTACTTCCCTCCGCTGACGCGTCGGGAAGTAGTCAAATCATCCAACACCTCGGGACCAGTAGTTTTGACTACTTCCCCTCAAAACATGTTGTATTTGTATATTTACGCATACGTTCCAGGCATGACGAATTTTACGCGCGCATGCGTAACGCGTACGCGTAACCTTGCGTTCGCGTATACGCTACTGAACTGTGGATTCATCACCGATTAACGCGGCTGTGTACTCTAGACATTGTTTCTTTCGCGAAATTGAGCTTTTTTGAAATGTATTTACTTTGTTATGTTTTTTATAAATACAAGGAAAGAAAATCCAGATTTGTTAACTCCAAATGCTCTATTTTATGGATTTTATTTCACTATTTCACTTGTTTCCGCAATTTAAAAGGAAAGAAAATCTTTGTTGTACCATCAGGGTATACGCGCGCAACAACGCATCGCGTTTTGTAGACGCGCAATTTGTTAACGCACAGATACGCTACGCATACGCAACGCTTATCTGCATGCGCGGCGCATCTTATGGAAGCACCACGGAAGCACTGATTTCATAAAAACCTTGCGGTCAAATGGCTCCGTTTTAGCTGATAAAATTGAATTTTTTCAAGTTCTTTCTCCCGATTTAAACACCAAGATATGAATAGATTTCGCCCAAACTTCTCAAGTGATGTTCACGTAGTGTAAGGTAGAAAAACGAGAATTGCCGCATTCTCCTGTGAGCTTCGATCAAAGTGCAAAATGTGACCTCTTTAAACTTCAACGGCCTTTATTTCAATGTTCATTTTCTCGGTAAAATGACAATTTAGGTACACGATAACTCAATAAATACAGCATCTATAGGTAAGCAATTATGCTCATCATAAAAAGCATGATCGACTTAAGAGACGGTTTTCTCATTTTTTTATATTTTGGTCTATTTCCGATTTTAGGCATCATTTTGTGCAAATAGGCGTTTGTGAATTTTAAAAAGTTCATTTTGATGCCTTATATGGTCAATATCTAAAAAAATAAGGCCAAAATCAAAAAACTAAAAAAAAACGTTTTTGGAATGATGTCTCAAGATTAAGAAAAAAAGAAAACAAAAATTTTTGGAAAGAGTGTTTTTTTGTTATGATGTACCGAACAAAAATGGCCAAAAACTCACTTTTTTGTGATTTTCTTCATAATTGTTGTTTTTACATCAAATCTGTATTTATATTAAAATTTATTTATGTATTGCCTTTATAAAAATGTATACTTTTATATGTCTTGCGTGAATAATTACAAAGTTATGGCACTTTTACTACATGCATGTCTGAGAGTACACAGCTGCCTTAACAACGTGTGGCTCCCTGTACAAAGGTATAAGAAGAGTTGTTGAAAACAAATTGTTCTATAAAGTGATGAATTTTGAAGAATTATTGTCTAATCATGTCTAATCATTTATTTGTCTAGTAATTTATTTGTACTAAATAAAAATGATCCGGCAATAATATTCAAAAGAGCTTTCAACTATGACAAATACGTCGTTGACAAGAAATATAAAGTGGTTCTTTTATTGTATGACCATTGAAAATGGCTGAAAAGTGGCTGTTGCGTAGCAAGTGCCCCCGCTGCTAACCATGGCGCGTCTGTACATTACTGGTCGTCGGTTCAGGAAGGCCCCCTGGGCCCGTGTGTACCGACATTAACAAACATACCATAAAATCTGTGACGTGTTTCTTCCATTTCGCCTATTACTTATCCAAATAATTATGTAATGTAGCTCATTTTATTTGTGTTGCTTGCTAGTTGAATGTGATTTTCTTTCGCGGACAAGCATGCCTACCCGCCGAGTATGGGGGCTCGGCCGGACCCGTTGAATCTTTTGTTATTCTAATTAAAAATATTCTGATAAAATGACAAAAAATATGAAGTTCCTTCCAGCGCATTTTGAAAAACATTGAAGAGCTGTGTTTAATAACTTTACTTACTTAACATTTACTCGAGGTTTATTCGTTTTTAGTATAAATAACAGCATTAAATTTGTTTCGTCGAAATTTGGACCAGCATTGAGTTGACATTATTGACTTTTATTGTATTTAAAATTTTATAAGTAAGAGATGCTTTTTTGTTCGTTGAGTAGTGAGATCAAAATATTGGTAAATTGCACTCAATCATTGATGAATTGTAAGCTTTTGAAAAATAAAAAATAAGAGAAAAGTAGAGCGCTCGCTGCTCTTTTTTTATATATCATTTAAATTTCATGTATGATAAGGAAAAGGTCATCTATTTAAGCAATCTTGAATTGACACTAGGGCCGATTTAATTTATAACTTCATAGTGGCTTCAGTTTTCTTACACCAATTGAAATTTTGAGCTTTGTCAATTTTGTTATTCTAAAGTGAACATTTAAAAAAAAGTTCTTAGAACTCTATTAAAAACGAATGATATCTTAGTTTTGATCTTATGCTGTTCGGTAAAAAGGGCACAAGCTATGGAAATATAGGTCTCTTCCTACACAATTATTTACTGAAGACAGTGTTTCATCTTTTTCGTCATATGCTACTGAATGACTGTGTTTGCTATTGAGCAAAATACACAAAGGGTAAGAATAGGGTGTATATTTCTTTGACATTCTCTCAGGACTTAAGACTGTATATCGCTATAAACTACATACATATGATATGGCAAATAGCTCAATGGACTGAGTGACAGCATATCGTTGGATAGAGGCAATTAAGTTCGATTTAGACTAGGGAATTAGGACAAGCGTTATTTCAGGAAATTTTGTGGTTGTCACATATCATGATATAGGTTAACTTGTTTGTTTAAATTTAAAAATGTGAACATGAGAATATTCAAGCCAATGTTATTGATTGTTATATTCCCAAAATAAGCTTAAAAGTTCGATGAAGATTGGTACCTATATCTTAAAATCGACACCTTCATCACGTATTTATAACGATCATATTATTCCAATGCCTAGAAAGGAAAATTATTTTCTGTTATATATGTCACCTCGCACAGTGACATCGCCCCGATATCTTCATGGTAGAAATCGCCATGGTAGGTTGAATCCACAGACACCCATGGCCATTTTATTCGGACCTTATGAGATGCATAATTAGCGAAGTGACCTGACTAAGGCTACTGACAATAACCGGGGTAATTGATTTCTCGCTGTGTGAGTAAGCTTGTATACGACATTGCGGTCAATGGTTATACTGCCTCCACTGAGTAGTGAGTGCAGCTATAGCCTGCTGCGCGCTGTAGTCCATACAGGACCAACGCAATATAACATAGAGTTTTGGTCAGATTTTGAGTTCAAAGCGCACGGCCAATTTTCAAAGCGCACGCTAACGACTATCATATCTGTTCAACACGTATTTTCAAGTGTATGAGACCACATCTGGTTTCTTGAGAAAAAATCATTTGCGGAGATATTCATCATTTTCTAACCCAGTATCCGACGATGTTCGTCTGATATCAAAATCGTGCATAGCAATTCACGTGTATCGATCCCGTGTATTCATTTTAGTGTCTCTGCTGCACCAAATAATTATTAGCCAGGCGTTGACGAGGCCTCGTATGAAAACAAAATCATCTCCTCCCGTCAGTAGCTATGGAACTGAACAGGTTGCAATACATCTACATGTATGTCCGTGTCAAGAGGCTCATGGCGTTTTGCAAGAAGAAAATCTTCACTATTATGTCTGGTGGTGAGTGGGATTCGGGGTATTCTGAGATAATATTTCTAGTGTTATGTGAAATTGTCAATCAAACAATCAAACGATGTCTCCAATCCTATTTGATAACTGAATACAGTCAAGTGCTCTGTAAATGACAACTTTAATGGCATGCATAGGCGATTTTATCATCACATTGTTTTGTTCGAAAGTATTTCTGTGAACTAGCCGGCAATTTATGTGACAATATCAGATATTGTCCTGTATTTCAAAAGATATTATTGAATAAATTTTGACCGAACATCTCTTTTAAGCGAGTTCAAATGTGTTTCTCTTACAAGAACAATAAACCAATCATATAATGTGTATCATTCAACATGTTTTCTTATTTTGTAAAATAATAGACTCAGTAGAGAAATATTAATAATTATGTTAATTCAATCATTTCAAACGAATTGAATTTAAACGACACAATTACCACACGCAATCGTTGTTTTTGTATGTATTAAAATACTACTGTCTTAATTGCCCATTACTTTTGCAATAACAAAGTGATTCCTGGTGTAGGGTGGTGATATACAGGGTGTATCAAAATGATTGGTACCCGTGGATTATGGACAGGACTGCCGCATCACAATGCAACATATATAGATGTACCTAATTTGTGGACAAATAATGTGAACGATAATACACTACAAATTGAGGCCTTTTTGCTGTGATCCAATGCTGAATTTGGGAGATGCGGGCTTGTCAATAAATATGAAATATGGGTACCAATCATTTTGATACAACCTGTATATGAATGCCTCGTGGAAAAACACATGGCTTTTGAATTCCAAAAATGATATTTACAATAACAATGTAATGTTACTTCCTGGAACATTAATGATTTATGACTTCCAAAATGACGTTTTGTGCCTTTGCATTATTAAAGTAATTTACTGCTTCCTGGAACATCACTAACTTACGACCTCTAAATGTGACATTTAACTACTTTATTATGCAGTGTAGGTAGGGTCTTTGTCAAACTGCTGACGAGAAGCGTTTATGATGATGATATCTTACGAAGCTTTTATTCCTTTAAATCTTCATTCCAAGTTTGTCTTTATCAGAGTACTTTCACGTCTGTCGTGTATCTGCTTCAGTAGCTATGCTTGTTTCAAAAATGCAAAAATCTGAATTTGCATGAATGTTAGGGTATTCTGTTTCAGCAATTGGATTCAGAATAAGGTAGGATACAATAATAGGGGTTTTTTTTTCAAATGGGACCCAGTTGCAAAGCGTGAGCAGAGATAGTCGCTTTTTAAAATTTGTTTTCTGTTTGATGAGAACCTTTAACATACATATACAGCTTCTAAACATTATTTTACTTCACGCAATATCACTAGCAACGTTATTTTAAAATTTTCTGGAATATCATAATTTTGCCGCTTCATACATCTACTTAAGAACTGTAAAATGGTATTTGACTTACTGCATTGTTTCGTCGCATTGACTACCAATGTCGTGTGGCTTCCTCCGAAAAAGCTATTTACTTTCTGCAAAAGCCTAAAAGATTGCCTCGTGGAATAGCAGTAACTTATAGTTTCTAAAATGCAGTTTAATTTGCTTGTCAAATGAGACTCAAAATTATCCCTGCGGCTGAAATAGTATCGCCTTCGTAAGGTCACGAAGTGATGCTTACATGTGTTACCGTTGGCTGAACCAATGGTGTGCCTCGTTCTGTATCAGGAGGACCAATCACGGGCGTACTTTTTTTAGGCCTTCGGCGCCATTTTGTTTGTCAGGGCTCATTCTCTGTCAGAACATCATTGAGAACGGACGCAGAAATTGTTTATCCTAACCACTACTGCCCCTATGTCATGTTTGATATCTGAATAAAATAGTTTGACAGTGTGTCATAAAATTTGAGTCTCGCAAAGGTGAGACAATCACATATAAATAGCCTCGGTTTTGTAATTAGGAATGAGATGAAAATGAAGGAGAACAAAGATTTTCTTTTGTTATAAGTCGATCGATACATGTTAAAATCAGCACAATTCAGAGATACACCTTTTGCTATGAAATTAATTTTGTCGGTCAAATATAAAGCAATCTTTTTTTTCTTCAGTAATGCCAGTTAAAAACATAGTGCTTGGATATAATTTTTTTTTTTAATCCTGGTGTTAAAATGGTGTTAAAATTACGCATGAAATTGTGTCTTTTAGTGTAAGATTTTATAGGCCTTATCTTCGTCCGCGACCTTTTTTCGGAATTCATTTTTTAGCGTTTCAAACTAATATAGTTCGCTGAAGAAAGATATTTCCCACCTCTGTAAGGCACATCGTGTGGGTCTATCTATTATAGTTTTGTCAGAATTTCCGCTCATATTTCACCGTTTTTCACGTCATGGTCCTAAAATGTCAAACATGTCAAAGGATTACTCGACCAGCGATTTTGTAGCCCAAATCTCCCATTTGGGTACTCTGGAAATTAGGTGAATTTTGGATATTTGCTCCCGTGATAGCCTGCAATGGCAATTTATATGGTTTCCATGATAATGTCGACCATTTTGTCTGTTTGTTTACCTAGGTTGATCCGTATTAAGAGACGCACGTTTGAGGTCCATGGGAAAATCTACGGTCCAGACTTAAGCAATTATTGAGGATTGTCATTTTCTGACCCTCCCTATCTCCAGGTGAATTTTGTATGACCCCCGCCCCAACCCCCATCGCGGGTTGGCATTTTCATTACACCCTTCATACTTTATACTTGTGTTCGGGTTTTTTTAATTTGACATGTAGGCATTTTTAATTTTGTCATCAGGGTGAGTAGTGGGGTGTGTATGCAGGGGAACTTTGGGTGGTACTCAACATATTGTAACCATGACTTTCAGTGTTTTTAGGTTATTTAATAGGTTTTTATAAACTTCCATGTTTAAAAATGGTGGATTTCCAAAAGCAGTTTCAAACAAACACAAACAAAAGGCACCTCACCCAGTCACCCTCATGACAATTCAAACACTACAGGGTGATTTAAAATGAACTGTACCCAAATTCAAAAAGTAAAATAAAATACTTACCGACATTTAAATAATTTGTGTTAGTAAGCTGTAACAGGCTAGTATGTTTCCTATTATTGGTGAAAAAATCATGTCTTTACCTCAAATGATTTTTTTAAATTACATTTTTAAAACACACACATTTTGTTACTGCGGTATAGAACACGGATAAACTTAGGTCCACGTGTTGGTCTAAAAATGAGATAATAAATTGAAAATACGATATCTTCTGACTAAAATCATTTATAATCAAAATTCAAAATTTCCAATACAGAACGCTTATCACTGCTTTCTTTTTAGTTTTTTGATATGTACAATCTCCGCGAATATATATGAAAAATGTGTTAAGTTGGGTACAGTTCATTTTAAATCACCCTGTAAATCAAGTATTAACGTTCCACGTTATTCTGTTTAGGCAAGCAATTTTAATTACAGGTTTTTGTTTAAAAACAAAAACCTGTTTAAATTAACAATGATAATGAATGGTTCTTATAAGGCACAAAATCTTCCTAGGAACTCAAAGCGCGCAAAACACGAAAATGACAAACAAACATAAAAACAATCAATTTAATGGATGGGTTTTAAGCTGGCGTTTAAATTTTACACAATTTATCGTTTAAATTGACAAAACTTCTTACGGTTTCCACTTTCCCGCTCGAAAAATTGCAAAAGTTCTGTAAAAAAAATTAAGAGTGTATGAGGGAATTGACGAATAAAACCAGAAATCCCCAGTAACTCTAAATTTAACTATAATTAAAGCACTTTCACGTGGTATTTTACTACACCATTGCCCATTGCAATCATGCAAAAAGTAGAAATTCGAGAAAAATTGAGGGCGTCACTGTGGCGCAAATCACACATGGCTTTAAAGTCAGTAGTTTTGGAGTGTGGCTTTGAATGGAGCTGAGCTATGAACACTGTAAAAAGAGGATGCGTGGAGACTGCACGATTTTGAGGGTTTGGAGAAGAATGGGAAGGTGAAAAATAAAAAGACAAATGAGGAAGTGTTTTAAAACTTTAAAAAGTCAATAATAAGAACCACCAGGAGCAGAAATTAAATTAGCGAATATCTCTGACAAACAATGACATGACAAGAACAATGACAAGTAACTAATACACATGAGCTCTATTATTTTGTATTCACAAAACCAAGTATTTTGATCGATTTAGTGCCAAGAATATGATAGTAAAGAGTCCCTGGGGATGAGTTTGCGAAACACCTGCATTGCGATTCTATTCTTGTTTTTAAAAAAACCTTGACCAAATTAAAGTCATATTTTAAATGTCAGTTCCAAAAACTGTAATTGAGTTACTTTTCAAGACAAAGTCAATATTGAAGTTTGTTTATGTCTTTGTATACGTCTTTGTGCCAGTGTTTTTCTTCACTTTAGATGTGCATAAAAGGAAACAAAACAAGCAGGAAACTAATTTGTTATTTCATGGTTATTGATCATTTTTAATATCAATAAAGACTCTATTAAAGGAACATTACAACGATATTTGTTATATCTAAGTATATATTTCATGTCATACAATGAGAGAACTGAGAGAGGCAATTTGTCATAGTATAAACTTGAAATTTACCCTCATATTTTTATAAATGTGACATTAACAATGATAGTTATAATTTTTTTTTCTTTCTTTCGTATTTTATTCCCTGTACTTGGGTTTGATGGGGGGAAAAAAACATACAAAATAAACCATCAAACCCTACACACATAAACAAGCAAGATACATACATGTAATCAGTAAAGCACTTTATAATATAAAGGAAACAAACTTTAACTATAGACTGTATTCATAAAATGTAATTACAAATCAAGAGTTTCATAATTCATACAACATACAATGTACATGTACCTTGCAACAAAATAACACAACACATGACAAAAAGCCCAAAAAATAATTTTTTTAAAAAAATGAACAGTTCCTGAATTAATAAAATAAAGGGTTACAGCTCCAAAATCAAATTATCAATTAAAGGCTCCCATTTTTTTGTGTGCTTAGCAAACTTATTATTTCTAACAGCAATAAACCTCTCTGACTTCTCAAAAGTTTTGACCCACGATGTAAACACAAAAATGCTCAAAGGCTTTTCCTCGACCCGGCACCTATAAATGTAGCGCTTGGCCAAAAGAATAATTAAATTTTTGAAACAATCAAATTCCTCGTTAAGCAAACCAAAACAAACTATTTTGAAAGTAAGGTTTATGAAAAGATGAAGATCATTCTTTATCCAGGAAATAATTTCCTTCCAGAAAAGGTTGGAGAAATTGCAATCCCACATCAGATGTTTAGTGGTTTCAATACTTGTCTTGCAAAAACTGCACAAATTTGTTTCTTTTAATCCTATCTTGTAAAGAAAGTTGTTTGTCGCTAAAATATTATGAATAAATCTAAATTGAAAATATCTTGTGTATGTGTCGATACTGCTAGTAAAAGCCATAGTATATATCTCATTCCAATTTTCAATAGGTACTGGTACAACAAAATCATTTACCCTGGCATTCCAGTATGCCTGTGATGTGGGGCATGCCTGCTGTCTTAGCTTTTCATATGCAAATTTGCAAACTCTTTGTGTATTCCAAAGTTCAGTCAACAGACAGTCACTCATCTCATTATCATTCATTGAAAAAACCTTGCACTGTGCATTCTGGATGCTCCTAATTATACCATAATACTGAATAAAGTTACACTTCACATTGGGATGCTTTTTTTTAAAACCCTCAAAAGTCATAAATTGATTATTTTCAATTAAATCTGATAACAAGTTCACACCATCTAAACTCCAACTACGGTAATAAACACACTTCCGGTTCACCTTAATTTTAGAATTAAACCAAATAACTTTGTTTGTAACATCATATTCTGCACGCAATTTAAACCAGCCTTCCAAAATATTTTTCAAATTGTTATTACTTGTGTGACAGTTAAACTCAGAAATCTTAGATGGCTCGCACTGCCATAACCAGTTACTTGTTCCGGACCCACCAATTTTGTCAAGTTCTCTAGCAAAAAGTAATTTCCACTTGCCATTATTATCTGGGTTCATGAACCTTTTAACCCAAGATATTTTAACTGCCTCTTTAAAAAGAAATATATTAGTCATGTTCAAACCACCATCTTCAATTTTATTATACATTGTTTCTCTTTTAATCTTATCTTGTTTACCATTCCAAATAAATTTAAAAATAGTTTCTCAACTCTCTTAAGAAAAGCATCAGGGGGTTAGATAACACTGAAAGAAGGTAAGTAAGCTGGGACATTGCAAGCGACTTAATAATGGCAACTTTGCCAATTGGGTTGAGACCCTTTGTGACCAAATATTCAAAACTGTGTTCATTTTATGCAATTGACTTTCATAGTTTAAATTAAACATCTCTTGTTTATCCAAAGAAATATTCACACCAAGAAATTTTATTGGGCCTTTGGTCCAAGTAAATTTTGTGCCAGGAATCAAGATATCGTCTTCATTCTTTGAAGAACCAATTTTTAAAATGGACGATTTTGAATAATTAACAACCAAACCGGAAATTTTGCCAAATTTTTGATGGTCTCCACTGAACTCAGAAGGGAGTTTTCAGATCCGTCCAAAATTAAGGTAGTATCATCTGCGAATTGGGTTAATTTGACAGAAATAGAATCCTTAACTTCAATCCCTTTTATATTATCATTTTTACGAATGGCAATTGCAAGAATTTCTGCACAAAGAATAAAAACATAACAACTCAAGGGACATCCTTGACGCAGACCACGTGTTAATTCAAAATATGGTGATACAAAACCCTTATTAATAACACAGCTTTGAATATTTTTATAAAAAAGAGAAATCCATTTTTTCAAACTCTCACCAAACCCAAACATGTTAATACATTTTTCAACAAAATTCCACTCCAACTTATCATATGCCTTTTCAAAATCTAAAAATAAGAGTAGGCCTGGAATATTTTTAATATCAGCATAATCAATAATATCTAACACCAGCCTGATATTCTCACCTATGTACCTATTTGCTAAAAAGCCTGTCTGATCATTAGAGATTACAGAAGGAAGTACTTTCTTCAACCTATTTGCAATTGTTTTGGTTGCTAGTTTATAGTCTATAGTTTGCGAAACACCTGCATTGCGATTCTATTCTTGTTTTTAAAAAAACCTTGACCAAATTAAAGTCATATTTTAAATGTCAGTTCCAAAAACTGTAATTGAGTTACTTTTCAAGACAAAGTCAATATTGAAGTTTGTTTATGTCTTTGTATACGTCTTTGTGCCAGTGTTTTTCTTCACTTTAGATGTGCAAAAGGAAACAAAACAAGCAGGAAACTAATTTGTTATTTCATGGTTATTGATCATTTTTAATATCAATAAAGACTCTATTAAAGGAACATTACAACGATATTTGTTATATCTAAGTATATATTTCATGTCATACAATGAGAGAACTGAGAGAGGCAATTTGTCATAGTATAAACTTGAAATTTACCCTCATATTTTTATAAATGTGACATTAACAATGATAGTTATAATTTTATCATATACATTAGTTTTTTATACACATACAAAATGTCATTTTATAGGAATATAGTTCTTGTCATGCTTTGCAAAAACTCATTGGATTACATCATTGGATTACATCGAAGGACATGCAATGCAACCATATAGCTATAAAAAAATGTATACCAATACAAAATGTCTTATAAAGATATAGTTTGATTCTCTCGGTCGGGGCCCGGGGTCGGGGCGGGCTGTTCTATCTATTGCACTGTCAAAGGGGGCATCCTCGCGAAATCAATTTTCTCAGCACAGAAAACACAAATTTGCCATGTCTTTGGTAATTATTTAAATCGAACTTTTGGAACTGTTTCATCAAGAGGTATTTATTTTGTGGCATGTTTTCTGATTTCCCCCATTGAGTACAATGGTAAGTGTCCCCCTTCCTGTCCGAGGGGGCGGGATGGAATAACCAAATATCGGCAAAAGCGACCAATGGGAAGAAGCGATCTATCGCAAGTGACGTCATGCCGCCGACAGAATCTTGTCATGCTTCGTGAGATGACGTCATTGCATTGCATTGAAATAAACACATAAAAAACGCACTCCCTCATTAATGAATGGCCATTGTTCCAAAACTATTTAAAGTATGAGAGTGGGATATGAATTCGAAACAGAATTAATCATGTTAATGTCTGCGCATTATGAAACCTCATTTTGTCAGCCTGCTACGCTAATTGCCTAAGTCATTTTCACATGTTTCTCATTTGCAATTTTGATTTTCTGAGTAATAAACCCATAATTAATCAAATTTCGAGCTGCATTCTTCATTAACTTGTGGAATACATCAAAAGAGATGTATTCCACAGATGCTGTGCATGTGCGTAGCGCACTATAAATACTTTTTTTTTAATAGGATAAACGATTTTGGAATAATGGTCATTCATTAAAGGGGTTACTTACTTTTTTCATTAAAGGGGTTACTTACTTTTTTGATGTGTTTACATGCCATACATAATGTAATAAAGTGAATTCACTTCACATGTCATGGTTGACTCAGTTGTGGTATGTTCAATATGCTTTCGTGGACTTCATTATAAATGATTTAGCGTTCAGAATCACAAGCTATGCTGTAGAACTGATTTAATAGTACTGGTTTATGTCACAACATTGTCAAAACCATTTCCATATCTTTAAAATTTTAAAGTTCAATGGCTAAATGATATCAAAAACAAGGATGGGGTTCAATCATTTTGGGACACCCTGTAGCAGCTGGAATGGATAAAGATTCGAGTAAATCACGGATTATTCCACTGCGCCGACACCTGCCTCTAGCTTGCTATGAAATACACCGACGGGATTCGTTGTAGGTATGCAAGTGAGCTTTTAGTGGAATATAGCGAATATATATCTTAATTTTAAACCTATACAAAATGTCGCAAAATTCCTTAGCACACTTTCAAATAATGTTTTACCTGTTATCAGTTTGGTTAGAATAGAGTGGAGGATACTAGCTTTAATTAAACTCAAATAAAACCAAAATAATACCAGAGTGCCTAAGGATATCTAGCCCCGATTCGTATATATCAAACATAGACTGCATTAACAATACTTGCAATCAAGCACTAACACTCCCACGCACACGTTCAAACAAATCAACACATACGTACCCAGCAAACACAGATATGTTCTTAAAACGTTATAAACGTGTTACAAACGCGTTTTATTTTGATTCAACACTTTTTAATTATATTTAAATGTCGGGTTATACAAACGTCATGAAAACGTATTGAAAATGTGGTATATAAAAAAAGACTACAACAACGTATATTATGTTAGAATATGTTTTGCATCATGTTTTTACAAATGTTTTTGAAATATTATTTAAACGTTTTATAATCTTCATTTAACCAGACATTTAAACGTTTTCCTGGACACACCCCAACACACCCTAAAAAAACCTACGCCCCCATCTATACATACAACCACACACATTATGTGACATACCTTTTACAAGCTGTATCAAAATGATTGTTACCCATCAGTTTTCATTGATAATGGATGTGCCTGACACATAAAAATTAAACATATGATCCAAATAATGTATAGGTTAATTGTAAAACAAGTCATAAACTTTACATTCTGGACATTTCAAGAGTATTTGAAAGAGACAGGCTTTTCAATAAACATCAAAATTGATGGGTACCAATCATTTTGATACACCCTGTACACTCAAACCCATCACAAAACAAGCAATTACCATCAACGACACACATATTCGTGGACATATAAAAGGCTTTTGTTACTTTTAATCATTGCATCCTAATCATTAACTCTATGGCATTGTGAAAAGGAATCAATAAAGGTAATTTGAAGATTTTCCAATGATCCAAGCTCTTTTTGTAGTATAATATTTTATGTACTTCTGAAACATTGAATTGTGTGATTTTTGCAGACGACACAACAATAATGCGTATTCAAGTAAAATATTAAATCAATACCGAACTGGAAAAGTAAGCAAACATTTGTCAAATAAAGAACATATTTGCGGTCAGTAAATGTTCAGTCGTATATAACTACCAGAACCAAAAACAAACAAAGACACCAACGCTATAAGAAAATATAGGTATCGGGATAGTATCTGATACTAATACCGGAATAGTACCCGCTACCTAGTGGGATATTAGTATCGGTATAGTATCCGGATATGTTTCACATGCAATTTTTTTGTCCATATATAGACATATAGTATCGGGATAGTATCCGATACTGTTACTGGGAGACACTGATAAATAGTATCGGAATAGTGCCCGATACTAGTATCGGAATAGTACCTGATACTAGTATCGGGATAGTGTCTGATACTATTTGTTTCGCATGTAAATTGTTTTGCCCAAATATGGTCATAGAGATATGTCCAGAGATTTACATGGTATATGGACAAGGTCACTGGAAAATTTCAAATGGTATTAGTTGTACATACATTAAATGTGAAATGTGTAGCAATTGATTATTGTACATACATTGAGCATTGAAATTTGTGGCAAAAAGCAATTGAAAATGTACATTATGAATGCTCAATTGCATACTAAAAACATATAATATACACATTCACATTTATTGCATGCATTTGACTTGGGTGCAGAATTCAACATACTCCGTGGTAGATATAGCCTACATTGTACGATGTTCTTAAGCTTATACTAAATTTAGATAAAATATAAAGTTCTGTTCAAAAACTGTCACCCAATACAATCATACCTGTATTGTGAAGCCCAGAAATAGAACACACTGTACAATTCCTTGTACAACAGTATATATTATCCTTTGAATCAGAGGAACTCATTCCTTGACTGTATAGCAATTTGGCTCCAAGCCGATATGGCAGTTATTCTAATTAGTCATGTGACATGGATTGGCGCCAACTGAAAGCGGGTACTATTCCGATACTATAGTATCAGATACTAGTATCGGAATAGTATCGGAATAGTACCACTATAGTACCACTATACCGATACTAGTATCCAACTAGTATCTGCTAGCAGATACTTTCGGATAGCTCCAGAATACCTACCGGATACTATCCCGTATAGTAGCCGGAACTATACCGATACCTTTTCTTTTTGCTATGGGATATTAAGGGATCTAAAATGAGCGTTTATTGCGTTTCGACAGTATTTTTTGTGGGACATGAGAGCAGCTCAGACCTATCGAATTGCATTCTGAATACAAAGCATGTCTTTCTGATATCAAATAATTTTCATTTTTTGAAAATCACAATACAAATTTTATGACAAATTATAAAAATTTGATATTTTCAAAATTTTGATATATAACAGTCCTCGAAGTAAACTATATAAATCTAATGATATATTCTTAAAGTGTATGTAGCAGGGAGGAAAAGCCGACGGTCAATTGAAAATTTTGACATTTCATATTGAAGATATGGATTTTTTTCCCAAAAGACCTTTTTTTTTGGTGTTTTGGGGAAAAAATCCATATCTTCAATACGAAAGGTCAAAATTTTCAATTGATCGTCGGCTTTTCATCCCACCTACATACACTTTTAAGTATAAATCATCAGATTTATAAAGTTTACTTCAAGTACTGTTAAATTTCAAAATATCAATTTTAATGATTTGCCATAAAATGTGTATTAAACTGCGAATTTCAACAAATCAAAATATGTCAGATTACCAACAGTATCCAAGAAATTATTTCTCACTAGTCATGGTAGATGTAATAATATACCCTAAACTTAGCATAAGAATTATGAAATTAACGTGAAATTATTACACTTTTACATTGGATTCACCTTTTTTACGATTTTTAAATTGAAATAGACCTGTTTGCATTCTGTGACTGCGTTGCTATTTTTTAGATTTCTAGACAGGATTTCAAGGTGTAACCATAAAACGTCATCCTTAAAAGAAGTTCCACAACACTGGATGTGTGTTGAATAATTATTGTAAAGGACAGAGTTCTGAAGAGGTGCCAACTCCAGAGTCAGTAACAGTTTGTCTCATATACCGCGAAACGAGATTTCAAGTCTTTTAAAAGTATTTGGCGAAAAAAATAATTGTAATTGTTATGTTAATTGCATAATTAAATGACGGGAATGAAGTTGGGGTACATTATTTTATCTAACAATAGCATGACTATTGTATAGGGGGAATTAAAATATTGGTTGTAATTCATAACATGTAAACCATTTATCACTTCTTAATGTATTTTCTAGTAATGTTTCTGATTTTAATGTAAGGGCAATCCTTCAATTTATTGTGTAATCAATATTGGATCTGCCTGGCCTTGTGCCAAATGTTATAAATAAATAAATAAATAAAAAGACGCAATACTGATGGCAATCGACACATATTGAATCACATGTGGACTAGGTGATTGATTACCCTGATGCTAAAAACTAGCACCATTTTGTTAATCTAGCTTCTTTTTTTCTCATTTTGCATCATATATTTTTATAGAAAGGTATATTTTGCGCTCATTACGTAAAAAGGTCACTTCCCTTTTTCATCTTCATCTTCACATAATTACTTTTGTAGGAAACAAGAACGCAACATTTTTAAATGTCGTTTGGTTTATGGCGGTTAAAATATGCTGTACCATCATGATGAACATTGTCTTTCGTAGACGTCCGTAAGAGAGACACATCGCTTTTCTTTATTTTTGTCTTTCCTCCGTTTTTTTGTTTTTGTTTTTGTTTGTTTTTTGCAGTGTCTCCATATGAAGCCGCAAATATCCTCACCATATATACAATTCATATTGAAATATATAAAAGGCTGTGGCAAATAATGTCTCATAATTATGACGAATTCCACGTGGACTTCACTTGTAAGCTGTATAACGCCTCTATATATCAGACGTCGGAATAAAAGTGCGCTTACAAATAATCTCTGAATTGTGATTATTCTAATCGGCGTCTGGAAATTTAGGACGATGTACTCCACAACAGTATACTATTAACATTATTTACAATTTCAAAAATAAATACACAATATCATATATTCTACACTTGGCAATCAGTGTATGGTGAGTATATATCAAAGGTGCACACACATAACAGTCGACTTTTCATATATATCTAGCAAAATACACACACATAACTTCCCTTCCACACACTATCCGTAATAACTCCAACTGGACTACCTTATACCTGATGTACTTGATTCTTGCTTAAAACAATTGTTCAAACAATTATTTTGCTTGACCATAAGCGAACTTCAAAATAATATAGAAAGAAAAGCGAATTCTAGTACAATACCATAGTTGCTCCAATTCCATTAATGTTATTGATATCACGAATAGATGTTGCCAATGATAGTCCAATATTTTTGAAGACAAAGAAATACAAAAAACGTGTTGTGTGGTCAAGGAGTCACTTTTTTTTTTTTTTTCCTTTTTTCTCTCTTTTTACCACCGATTCACTTGCAGTCCGTAGTCTCGCATCACTTGGGTTCCACAACTGGATAGGGTCGGAATCGCTCTGTGCACGATCGCGAGGTTTAGAAACGTCCTGTCCAGAAGGGTCACTAAATGTTCTTGGCAAAGGAAAATCATCATCATCTTCAAATTCTCCATTACTGGATCGTGGGCTACGTTGTACCATGGTTTGCTGAGAAGACATTGTGGTAAAGCTGTGACTGTAAAAGACAAACACTAGAATGCAGTCACTATTATGTTGAAGCTCAGTTTATGTAATTCCGACAGAACAGACCAGTGATGTGTGCTCTACTGATGCACACTAACCGTAATGCAGCAGTGCGCAAATAAAGACTGATACACTAAGTTTATAACATTATTATGCGCAAATGCATGATATTGATCTTACTGCTATTTTGTTATATCAGTGCGATCGAAGAAAAGGAGCCAAATTGCCAATTTAATTAAGGCTTATTAATGAAGAAGAGACAGAACAGAGTGGTTGTTCAAATCCAATGATAAGACTAATATACCCAACGACATATAAATACGTGATTGCCTTCGCCTCTACGCCCACGTTAATTTACAAAAAAGGTGTCTTATCACTGAAATGTTGCTTGTATCATATTACACACCTGCAATATTTTCTAACCTACGGTGTGTCTGAGAAACACTCGAGATAAAGTAACTTATACTTTAAGAAAAATATAATATGACGCCCTAAAACTAAATATCACTTAAATAAAAAATGAATGTAGAATTTTGCGAAATGTGTCAAGAAGAAAATGCAATGTGTGATTTTGTAGCTAGGGACGACAGAAGCAGCTTAGATGCGTAGCGTAAAGTCACAAGTGGCTTAAAGTGCACCACCTCAATGAACACAAAATACGATATCGGAAAAGATCGACGGATTAGAACAATGATTTATAGCCACTGACATATGAAATGTCTTAATGTATGAGGTAGGGAAATTAATAGGCGTGTTAAGGAAACTACTTTCCGTTCTATCCATTACTCTGAGGCAACTCTCAGAAAATCGGATGTCAAGTAGAAACGGGGACGGAAGGAGAATATGTTAGCGACGTCAATTTGTTATTCATAACAAATTTTGAATAAAATGATGAGAAAACGCTCCATATTGAACATCCTTAAACATTTGCACGATTTTACAAAATTCAGTATTGAGAATCCAATATTTCAAAACCTGAACGGAACAGAACTGGAATGTTTTACCAACACATTATTGAATGGATGATGTGGATGCGGTAAATTTTAGGCTCTGCAGGGAAAAATAAAACTGTTCCGATTTGTAATAGGCCTATGTCCAATCAGGATTCATGTTATGTTCTAAAATTAAATAAGATGTCGTAAGTGCATTTTTATTATATATATATTTAATGAGTGCGAGGGTACTTAGAATGATCTTGAAATCAACGAAAAGTCAGTGTCCAGTGCAAGAAGTATTAAAGTGCAGCACTTACGATGATTTTGCACTGAACAACAAATGTCAGTGTACACTCTTGGAACATTTTACTCCAGTGGAGTAAAAAGGTCACAGCTCAACAAATTGAGTATTAAATTACTCAAATTGAGTAAATAATACCCAACATTGAGCTCATATAATTATTAATAAATGATACCCTCAATGTTGAGCACCATTTATCAATATGAGCTCAATGTTGGGTATTATTTCCTCAATTCAAGTAATTTTTTACTCAATTTGTTAAGTTGTAAACTTTTTACTCAATTTGAGCAAAATAATTTTAAGACTGAATATGCAAGACCATCATGTGCCACTTACGATAGTCTTGCACCCACAGCAAAATTTAGGTATGCACTTACGACAATTAAATGTAATCACACCTCTTTTGGTTTAGTTATCACGAACTTTTTTGCAGCAATTATACTATAGAAATCAACTTTCTGAATATTACAATAACACCATACAATCTTGGTAAATGAATGACTTCGTAAAACAGAAAATGCAAAACCATTTAACATTACACTTACAGTGGTCTTCATGTTTCATGCCCAGAGGATGATTTAAGCACTTCCCACCACGCCACTGTGTTGACTTGCGGTTAGCAAAGCTGTGTGAGTGAACATGACACCACTGCGCGCACATTGCATTGACGGACATGGTTAAATTTGAATTTGGACTGATATATTTACAATAAAAACGCATTCACAATGCTGGTCGATTTCACATTTTATGTTACCTACAGAAGGTGTGAATTATTCTTCATGCATACATCACTTTAGATCTGAAATCGACAAAGTAATAATGACACACGCACAATTCTTAAACAACATCTTTTGCACAGAATTCAATGGGATTTGAAAAGTAAAGTGGCAGTTGAAACTCTGGTGATAACACGTTTGCAGTGCATGATGGGGCTTCCTTAAATCATCCTCTGTTTTATGCCTACACAGCAGTCTTTACTTAACCCTAGTCTAACGATGAGGGCGTAAATTGTTAGCGGAAACAACACGCCAAACGGCCCCATGTAATTGTGTCCGATCATTCTCTTCAATTTAGCGAAAAAATAGACTTTGCTCACCATAAACGAGAGGTAAAGTAGGCCATCCAACTTTGACAGAGTGGAAGGTGTTGTTTTGTAAGATATTTCAAACTTACGATATGAAATTTCCTGTATAATAGCAGTTTTCTATCATTTCCAGTAATAAATACTGCAAATAAAAATCGAAGTTTCTATTAGTTTGGCTAATCGATATGACTGCAACTTTTGAGACTTTAATCGTCATTCAGGAAATGTTTGCACTTCTTTGGTATCAATAAATAAAAAGGAGACTACCTATCCATTTAGATCCACACTCGAGTAGAATTTTGAAAACAATAACAAACAAACACACAGAGACGAGGAAAGGTAAAGTCTAAGAGCGGTTAAGCTTGTGTTTAATTCTTTATGACACGAGATGTTCAATAATGGCTCATTTTATTGCATTTTTATTTATTTTTATTTTTAATTAAAATATGGTCCATATGGGTTGCGGCAATTATAAATGTGTTATCAATAGGCTGTTTCCCCTTTAAAATATGGTCAAACGAGCTGAACCCCATTCTCCATTATAGTTTGAATCCTTGATTACATTATGAATACATATTTCTAATGTCCTTTCTATGGTCGCTTACGGGTATAAGAAAATAATATTGTAGAAAACTATAATTCACAGAATTTTTAATAAATTCCTGAACACAGAATTTCTAAAAATTCATTCTCATTTTAAGAATGTCTAATTTGCACAACTGAACTAAAACTTAATATTATGATACTTGAAATCAATTCATTATTGTAAAATGTAGCGTAGGCTAGCGATCATGTGTGGGCTGTTATAATGGAAACGCCTATTGTGACCATTATTATGCAATGTGGGCTTGTTTTTACTATAATACCTCCCACTCCCTCCCGATATGGTAAATCTTTCTAATATTATATTACTTTGCATCCTATTGTATCCTTGCTTTAGACCTCAACAACAAAATAAAAGGCTTCAGTTAGACGTCAGCGCATAGGCGTCAGCACAATGCCTTTATTATGTTTAAAGGTGGGTGATGTGATCGAAGCCCACAAGCCCAACTTCACCTCATCAACGCTGAATTTTGCAGGAAGTCAGAGTCACAGATTTGTTTCGTTGTGATGGTGTGAATCAAACGTATTTCCATGTACGGGCATGGGCGTCAATCCTGGGGACTGGGGACGTGTCCCCTCCCCTCACCTTTCCGCAAAATGACGCATTTTTTGTTCTTTTAACAATTGGCTGGGTGTATAAGATAATATAAGATTTTATCACACATGATTTTTGCATAATAAATCAAACGTTTTAAGAAGTCATTCCACTCATTTTATTCTAACCTCAAATCATTAGAAAATCTGATTTAAGATTATTGCTTTTCTTAGTCAGACATTATTTAATTTCCTTTACAAAATGTCTTGATGTGTAGATGATCTGGAACAGGAAACAGCGGTTTGCTTATGTGCAATAATTATGAACAACGTAAAATTGAGAGGATTGTATTTTTCGCAAGCTATAGGGTGAAGCGAGTTTTAGCACATAATTATGCACCATTTACGCCATAGGAAAACAGTATGGACACGTTCAAATGTGCATGTACTAACCCAGCAAACACAAAACGTTTTCGACATCATTCGCAAAAGGTTATAAAAGGTTGTCAGAAAACGTTTAAATGTCGGGTTATTTAAAGGGTATATTAAGAGAATAAAACGTTTTCATAACCTTTAAAAAACATTTTTTGATAACTACTGCTCAGCAAACAAAAATGTTTTACAGAAAACGTTTAAATGTCGTATTACATAAAGGGTATAAAAACGTTTTAATAACATTCCGAAAACATTCTTGAAAACTTGATACAAAACATTCTAAACAGAATGTTATTTTGGGCTTGAAAAATATTTTGCGAGAGATGTTTGCCCAAGATATTTTCAATAACGTTTTAAAAACGTTTTCATGACCTTTTATAACCCGACATTTGAATGTTATTAAAAGGTTTTGAAAAAACATTTTAAGAACATTTCTGTGTTTGCTGGGTTAAAACATTTTAACATAATGTTATTTAAGTATTGACACAATATTTGGCAAAATGTTTGTAAAAATAGTTTACAATAACATTTTTGAAAACATTTAAAATATTGTTGTAGTGTGTTTTCATACAAAGCGTTTTAAAACGTTATCATGACCTTTATATAACCCGACATTTTAATGTTATTAAAACGTTTTTACCTAAATCAAAAGCCAAAATATAACTTATTTAAAACGTTTTAAAACGTTTTTGTGTTTGCTGGGAAGGCAGAAGCAGTGATTTTTTGCAGTCAGTAAACATGGTGAGCAACTACCCCTACGATTAACCTTGACACACCCACCTTCGGAAAGTGCAGCCGTTTCAAAACTCTTATAGGCCTTAGAATGAAAGTTCATCTATGTTGGTAGTAAACACAGTTTAGTGGTTTAAACCGTTGATCACAACACAAAAACGCATCATATGTACTAAGTTTCTTATGCACGAAGGAGATTCGAAGTACGCCAAAGTGCGCATATTTCCCGAAAAGGGAATATATATCATTCTGTCGACTTGCTGAAGTCCGATTTATGAAACAACGCGTCTGTTTAATAAGTGAAAACACAGTGGCCGAATATCTGTGATGTCCATGGGTCACATTAAAATGTACATCAAAATACATCAAAATTATTAACAACATATTTAAATAACTATCCAGCTATTCGAGAGAGCGTCAAACTTATTACAGGGTTTTCTACCTCTTTAGACGTGACATTCAACCTCAGGTGTATCATGATCTATTGAAAAACTAAAATACCATGTAAGATATTGAATGATACTGCCATTATCTGCTCCATTACCCATGTATATTAGTGGTTTTCTCAAGGTCAGGCACGTCTGGCGTATTGTTGTAGCACGATTGAAGATGATCAAGCTTGGACACAAGCAGCAATAGTACATGGATTTATTACACGCCAAGAGGTAAGAATATGAATTAATCAAAAGAATTAATCAAAGCCGTTGGACAAATGACTGCTCCGTATTAATATATATATAAAAAAATACAAACAAATGCCTAACCCAAATCAGTCAGCGTCAGTATTCATTATGAAATACTCTCTTGCATGGCCGTCAATCCTTGGGAACAGAGGGATGTGTACCGTACCCCCTGCCCCCACCTATCCGTCAAATTACCCATATTTTGTCCTTTTGAGCCACCTTTTGATAATTCATGCTGAATGCTACCAACCCCATCCCTCCACACCTCCCCCACCCCAGACGGATTGACGCTACGTGTAGGTGTCGTGTGTATTGTGCTGCCTTATATAGTTTTATCTGTTCCCATATAATAATCTAAACTATTACATACTTGTGCTTTAATTTTGTCTTCGATTTTCCAATCTAAGTCCAGTAGATTACATTGTATTTTAAATTCATAGTTTTTACTACTTGGATGAATGATAACCTCAACGTAAAGTCAATTGTATTTCATATCCTAAAGCAAACTTGAAAATTGCTATTTTATTTGAATACGGCGTGTATATGAACGAACGTGTTTTAAAAAATAAAGTATTCAAAAAATTATTTTGACATACGAGCAGAAAATGCTACAAATAGTTACGAGTTTCAATCCGTCATTGGCACATACATCTTACTTCAAAACCAGTTCTCGTGATCGTAATCGTATCTACTATACTTTTCCCTGCCGAGCCTTTATTGTTAAAAATATATAATAAACCTGCACATCTAAGACAACTTTAATGACAAAACGCATAATAGTATATCCTCAATAAAACAAAGCGTCGTATAATGAAGACTCAGCGGAGTTCCCTTAAGGGGTACTACACCCTGGCCAATTTTGTGCCTATTTTTGCATTTTTCTCAAAAATTATAGAACATTGGTGGCAAGTAAGATATGTATATTATAGGGGCAAGGACTACAACTACTGCACTGGGCATTTTATTTCAGCACAGACAACAGTCGTGGAGTTACAGTAAAAATTAGGAAAACCAATATTTGATCAATAAATCAATAACTACTTGCCTAGAGTTGCTGAATTTCCAGTGCAGTAGTTGTAGTCCTTGTCCCTATAATATACATATCTTACTTGTCACCAAAATTGGCCAGGGTGTAGTACCCTTAAACCAAGTGGGCACATGACGTTAGTCCGACACGCCGCTAGTCCGACATTCCGCTAGTCCGACACGCCTCTACAGTCTGTCCACTTAGAAGTACAATCCAAATCTGTGGCATCGGGGGTCGATGCTTGGCGTCACACGCGAGCGCGACGTGACGCGTAAAGAGCGTGGTGCACAAATCACGCAGCAGTTGGCGCGTCAAAAGAAGCATTGCATTAAAATAATTATTCTCATACCTCCAGTTTCCGAGGTCTATTTACTTTATACTTCTATGTGGACAGACTATAGTCCGAATCTGAAATGCACTGCACCAGACCGACACGCCACTTGTCCGAATCTAAAATACACTATAACAGTCCAACATTCCTTCAGCCGAAAATGAAAACCACTGCGCTAGTCCGAAATTGAAAACCAATATAGTCCGAATCTGGAAAACATTCCTTCAGTCCGACACTGCGATAGTCCTAATCTAAAAACACTGCCCTAGTCCGAAACTGAAAACAATTGCGCTAGTCCGAATTTGAGCAACACTGCGCTAGTCTGAATGTGAATTGGGTAATTAGTCCGATATTCGGACTAGCACAGTGTTTTACAGATTCGGACTAGCGCCATTGTTTTACAGACTAGCGCTGTAGTTTTCAGTTTCGGACCAGCGGCATTGTTTTCCGTTACGGACTAGCGCAGTATCAGACTGAAGAAGTGTTTTCCAAATTCGGACTATCGCAGTGTATTTCGGATTCGGACTAGCGGCGTGTCGGACTGAAAACTGTGTTTTCAGATTCGGACTAGCGGCGTGTCGGACTGTTGCAGTGGTTTTCATTTTCGGACTAGCTCATGCTTTTTTCAGACTAGCGCAGTGTTTTTCATTTTCTGACTGACGCACCCCTAAGTATAGGGAATTTGTGTTGTCGGACTAGCGGCGTGTCGGACTAGAGGCGTGTCGGACTAGCGGTGCACTCCAAACCAAGTAACGGCCGCTTAATGGTATTTGGTATAAATCATTATAGGCTTTAAGGTTGTAACATAGGTATTTTTTAATTTGCACCATTTCACTGTGTACTACCATCAGAGAAAGTAAAACAGTTACCAATTACTTCACGAGACTATAATCATGGTTGTTTCACCTTTGTTCCATAACCATTAGGGTATAGGACATTTTTGTTTTTGATATAGCCCCGAATGAAATGTATTTAATTATGTTTGTACTCACTCAGGTAGCATTGCGTGTGAACTAGAGGCTATTCTTTTTTTATGGGCATTTTAGTGTCTAAAATGGCCCAAAATGAGGGTTTTTCAATATTGCCGTCCATTTCTAATCGTCACCCCCATAGGCTTTACATGTAAAATAAAAAGGCACATAAAATTGAATAGCCTCTAGTCCAGATGTAAAATTCACACCTAATGCTTTTTGAGTGATTACAAAGATAATTAAATACTTTTCATTCGGGGGCTATGTGGAATTTTTTTTTATGTATTCCTTGTACAATGACATTTCACTATAAATGTCCATTGGAAACAAAGGTGGTTTGTTTGTTTGGTTGGTTAAACGTCGCTACGTTATGTCTTAATTGGACCAGGCTCAAACAAAATGCTCAAACCCGAATAAGGGGTGATCAATATGTTTTGAAAGCTGACCTTTCACCTAAATGTATGGATAATTTTGATGACATTCGTTTCGATCTTTCAAACCACACACGTTTAAGTAATAACACATAATCATTTGGATTTACGTAACAGCATTAGCATGGAATTTAATAATAGGATACAGACCCTGCACAATTTAAAATGTAGTCAAGAGACGTGTTTAAAACTTTAGACAAGAGAGTACGTGAGTACGTGGTATAAATATGTTAAGTTTGGCATCATTAAGAACCTATTAAGGTGCCTGGTCTACCTTTGATCAAATCATCCCAAAAAGATTTTAAACGAGACGTCTTTGAGCTTCAACATTTTTTGACTTGGAGGGAAGCAACATCATTCTCGAAAAAATAATGTGGCAGTTTTTTCAGGGACACCGTGTGTGAGGCATGTGTGATGCTTTAAACATACATGTTTAAAGCAAAACCTCCCATGTAACTGGTTGGCATTTTGTTTACAAACATGTTCAGGGCCCACAAACAGGAGGTTTTTCCTGCCCAACAACGTTATATAGTTTGGTATGCGACGTTGCATTTGCATTCACATCTGAAATTCTTTGAGATGTAGAATTGCACTTGTATGTGTCGATTAGGGACGCACCATTAGATATCAAGAGGCTGCGTAGTTTTTCAGAAAACAAATATTTGTATCACCATCTGAGCAGAAAAAAATTGCTGCACCTTAGACAAAACAAAATTGCTCCCCCTCGGACGGTGGAAAATTGTCACAGATAATGAAGGAAAATTAACCTCATATTGACTATTTAAATGTTCTTGGATAATTACAACTAGATATTCGGTGATCTAAGCTACTAGATGCTTCATTGTTTGCCTGAGTATGATCTTTAGTTGTTATAAACATTAACATTTGGGCGGGATTAATTCCTGCCAAAAATGCCACCGAAAAAATCGCGTAGCAAAAATTCGACCGAAAAGATCGCGTGGCCTTAATAATCGAAAATACTAAATATTTACTCATAATTATTCGACATTTGATTTACATATGCAATCCGTTAAGATCTTTAAAATGTACACATCGATACCTTTTAAATCCCTAAAGGCCTGTATATTTGCCGATTGTCGCCTGACAACGTCAACGGCCAAACAAGAGAGCAAAGTAATTCTACTAGAGAATGTATAATAAACCTAGCCTTTGGAGATTTTGACCGAAAAAATGTTAGAGAAGCAATTTTTGTGTCATTTGAAAAGGATTTCATGGCATGAAAACTGAAATCCATTCAAATCTGCCTTGGGGGAATTCTTTTATAAATGTTTGAAAGGGGCAAGGTTTATTCAAGGTCAAAATTGGAAGAAAAAAAGCTCTGATTGTATATAAATGTATGCAAATTGCATGGCTTTTCGGGGACCGTTGATATGTTTTGGGGTGATAGCATGTGAAATGGATTCTGTTGCAATTTGTGTGGAGTCATTTCATAATATGCAGTGTAATAATCACCTTGACCGATAGCTATGTGATTGGTATTATTATGGGTGCTTGAAGAAAACCAATGTGTTTGCAATATTATTAACTGGTTATAGTTTCATGTGTTATCAAAAGAATTGAAAGCATCGAATGTGGTTGTCAGGAACTCGAAGATTGCAGTCTGAATTGATAGTTTGACCATGAAATGACATGACAGATCACGTAGAAACCCAAAGCGTGTTTCTAATCAATCTCTTAATATAGTTCCTGTTCGGATAGAAATGAAAAAGCACATCCAAGAAATGTCAATCTATTATAATTTAATAAATAAGCAGAGAATGTTACGATAATTCGCGGAATAACCCTTATCCAAGAAACTGCTTGGTACGGTACTTGGTACAGGCCATTACAGGTTTTAATGTTTGCAACATAATTATTGTATAATCTGCGTCTTTTGAATTAATTACGATCACATATAGAAAGCATTTTACAGAATATAAAGGGTATAAATGTTTACATTCATAAAACATTTTTGAAAACGTGATGCTAAACATTCTAACAAAATGTTATTTAACTGTTGACAAACTATTTTGCAAAAATATTTGCCCAAAATACTTTACAATAGAAGATATGAGCGCTAGAAGACTGTAAGTCCACTTTTGACGAAATTGAGTTAGGGCCTATAGGTGGTTTTAAAGTTATTGGATGAAGACAACAATTTTGACATTTTTTTTTTGACATTTGGCTCCCTCCCCATAGGGGTCACGTGAGGGGTCAAGAGGGGTCAAAGATGAAAAATGTCCAAAGTCGTCAAGAGACATGTCAAATTACTCGTCTCATCACAACGATTACAAAAATATATAATTTATCATACATTTTGAGCTCGGTTAATGAGTTAGAGGACACTTCCGGTTAAAGGTCAACTGAGGTCAAATTTTAAAACAACCTTCAAATTCAACAAACAATGTGCCAAATTGCTCGTCTTTGCACATAGATTACCAATATGGTTAAATATTTCAGTTTTGAGTTATAAGCTTTTGTTTCAATCCGAGCGTAAGAAGACCGTAAGTCCAAAAATGATAAATCGATCAATATCGATCAATATTACAGATATTTACTTGGTTGATATACAAAATGATTCTTCTTGCCTATACCCATGTACCTGAGAAGTATCAATATTATGGCTTTTTTTTTGTTTCCAAATTATCTTATTTTAAAAAGTTTAAACGATCATATCTCAAAATGCCAAATATGCACTTACGGTGTTCTTGCGCTCAAGTCTTCAATAATAAAGTAATAAAATAGCGCTTGATTTCCAAAAATATGTAATAAAAGCATAAATACAAGCATACAAGAAAAATATACAAGCTTTAAAAAAGTACGGTACTGAAAAGAGAACCTATTACCAGCAACTCGCAAATTGCCTCGAAAACTTATCATCAAGGGAGTCGAAAGTGTTGCGAGTGTTTTTCAAATGAACTCCATACTCAAACTCAATATCTGATGCAGACTGAGATAGAGTCGTATTAATATTCGACGTTACATTTATATTTTTAATCTTTTTTTTAAAGATGCACATGTCGGTGAAGTATAAATCCCCACGAGCTTGCAAGTTTGTTGAATGTCGCGTGACAACAACAAAGTATAAGCAATAAAGTGAGCAAGCACAGTAAATCAATCAGATCACATCTATTTTCTGATCTCTTCATTTGTAGCTGAATGACAGCAAATATTCCTTTACACTTCAGTACTGTGATTTATACTATGAATTCAGTCATAAGTGCTATCAAAGTAGAGCATCTGACACGAGAGATTTCAACGGTTGTGCTACAATTCACCCGTTGAGTGACAGAATATTGTGGATTATGCAAAGAGTGCAGAATTGCTTGCTTGCTTGCTTGCTTACTTGCTTACTTACTTGCTTAGGTGGTGTCCTCGAACTGTGAGGGCCCTTCATATCTTCCTGTCTTGCATTGCGGGATATATGGGTCAAAAATCTCAAAATCTTCAGATTTTCATAAACATTTTCTTATATTATTTGTCTTACAACAATAAGAATAGTTGGCACCATCTGGGATGTCTCTTTATAATCCAGGTAACATCGAAATGTAGGTCGCAGTCAATACGATTACTTAAGATACAATGGGTGTTTACCTCTTACCTTGTTAACAAGTGAACACGACATCATAGATGGTGCCAACTATTCTATTTGACTTGTTTTGGCAACATAGTTTTTCATGCAAATCCTTGCAATGATAGGTTTAGACCCCTGTGGAGCCCAAAATGTGATCTTTGGTCTTTTTTGTTTTAACTCGAGAGCCATACATCGCAGATAACTATGCTTTGTCTGAATCGTTATGACCAGATGAATACTTTGCTATGGTTCTCAACAAAATCTGAGCAATTTTGAAATTTGAACCCTGTTGTGTGAAATCTGACACATAAGTACATTTATGATTTTGGTTACATAGCGTATCGTTTTCTGCTCACCTTTACTGATCTACAAAATGATTTCCGGGGGTGCATACCTTCTGCCAACTATTAAACAACATAAGTGAATGGTGATATGTTAGTTGTCTTCAAGTCTACATATGGAACTGGATATTGCTGGAATTTAATGCGCAAAACTCATGAGCAACAAGAATAATTATAACTAAATATGAGAATCATTGTAATTGAAATAACTCGTTTTAAAACATCTAATTTTAGACACGCTTAGGTTCCCAATAATACCAGGCTGAAACAAAATGCCTGATGTAATCTATATTTGATTTGATTTGATTTGATTTGATTTGATTTGATTTGATTTGATTTGATTTGATTTGATTTGATTTGATTTGATTTGATTGTGTGAGTTTTTGACAACCCTGGATAACCCAAGAAAATCTCTAATGAAGCCTATTTCCATTGGGGTCCATTTGAACACCAGGACTTCTTACAAACCATCTTTTACAGCTTTTTGAAACAAACTGTGTCATTAATCTTTGAAATTTGGAATGTTAGATTCAACTGCGATAATTGTTCTTTTTGCACAACTCAACACGCTCTCTCTACGGCAGTTCATGTAGCCTATAAAAAGAAGTGGTAAAACGTCAATACAAATGTGAGTCTAACAACTTCATTTTTTTCTTGAAATTGGGCAAAAGAACAATTTTCGCAAACGTGATATACTGGTTTATCAACGGGCTTCTGACTTATAAAAAAAAAGAAGAAGAATTGCAATGTATTTTACAAACCACTTGGTAATTATTCTATAAAGGTTGCATCATCAGTAATCACTACATGTATAATACTCTTACTTAAAGTTCCACATCCCTTGACACCCAATTACACCATTCACTCATCAAAGATTTACAGACTGATGACAGTTAAATAGAGCATAATAATTATTTTGCTCACCTGAGAGCTTTCGGAATATACCACTATTTACTATCACATTCTACAGACTATGTTTGTTCAGTAAATTCTATCATTCATATAAAAATACTCCAATTACAAGTAAAAACCATGGAAGGATGCATTTTCTTGTATGTGTTGCATAGCGGAGTTTCAGTTGTTTTTCTATGCAATACTCTCAGGAATGTGTCATTTTTAATGAATTCAAGTGTCAGGCTTACTGACGGCGTAATCCAATCTTATTAAATTTGGAATGAAATAATAACTCCCAAACGTTAAAAAATAACACATTTTCAATAAAAAGCGTCTACCGTAATCATTATTCAAATGATTAATAACCTTTTATTAATACAAAAGCAACGTAGTTTTACCGCTTTTGTAGAATCCCATTGACTATAATAACTTTTAGAAAATCATTAATTTAATAACCTACGCTCTATTTCATTTGCTACCTGAACATAATCAACATCGCTGTACTTGGGGTAACCTCTTTCCTTACATCAAAACTTGCGGATGTATGTACTAATCAGTCTACATGGTCAGTGCTTTTGAGTTCCTTTGAACATTAACTATATAGATAGCGGGCTGAACTGTTAGAAAAGAAAAGAAAAACAAAATAAAATACTTCATGCATGAAATTGTATTGTTGAATGAATCTGACAGTTGACCAAGATCTGATGACTTCAAATCTATCATGAATTATGTTTCAGCATAAAATAAAAGAAAGAAAGAAAAGAAAGAAAGAAAGAAAGAAAGAAAGAAAGAAAGAAAGAAAGAAAGAAAGAAGAAAGAAAGAAATAAAGAAGAAAGAAAAAGAAAGAAAGAAAGAAAGAAAGAAAGAAAGAAAGAAAGAAAGAAAGAAAGAAAGAAAGAAAGAAAGAAAGAAAGAAAGAAAGAAAGCCCCAATCCTATTGACCTGTTTTTTGATTAACTGGTGTGTATTTTTTACATAATTCAAGGTTGTGTGAAAAATACCTATTTGTTATAGAGTTCATAATATGCTACATAAATGTTATTTATTTTTTACATAATTTGTGTAAAATATTACATAACAATTATGTAGCAAAATACCTAATAGCTGAGGTAAAAAATCTACATAAAAGTTATGTAAATATTTTACCTAATATGTATGTATTTCTTTTTACTTATCTGCTATGGTTTTTTTACATAATTCATGGTTATGTAAAAATACCTATTTGTTTTGGAGTTCTATACGTACATCGAAGTTGTGTAAAATTTTACACAATATGTGAATTTTTTCTGTGAGTGTAGTCTTTCATGAAAGTTCATCTGTGTTGGTATAAATCATGATTTTGATATAACTTTTGATCAAAAGACAAGGAATTAATTCCTACCTCGGAATTTTCAGATGATACTCCATCTTTCATCAGCGAGTGAGTGACTGTATCAGGTCGCGATCTTTTGACCTTTGACCTTATAACAGACTCGTAGACTCTTGTAAGTTTGAACCGGTCCCGTCTTTGTTTAGAGATGGTTGGTTGGCTTTGATGCAGAGGATGATTTAAAGAAGACCCATCATGCACTGCAAACATGTTATCACCAGAGTTTCAACTGCCACTTTACTTTTCAAATCCCATTGAATTCTGTGCAAAAGACGTTGTTTAAGAATTGTGCGTGTGTCATTATTAGCTGGTCGATTTCAGATCTAAAGTGATGTATGCATGAAGGATAATTCACACCTTCTGTAGGTAACATAAAATGTGAATTCGACCAGCATTGTGAATGCGTTTTTATTGTAAATATATCAGTCCAAATTCAAATTTAACCATGGCCGTCAATGCAATGTGCGAGCAGTCGTGTCATGTTCACTCACTGAGCCAGTTAACCGCAAGTCAACACAGTGGCGTGGTGGGAAGTGCTTAAATCATCCTCTGGCTTTGATGTAAACTGCTTCTTTGACTCCATGTTGGAAACACCTGCTGTCCCTGTCGAGTATGTGAACTTTGTCTAAGTCCACAGAGTGTCCAGGAGATTCGATGTGAATGTGGTTTGAGACCTCAGATACAGACCTGATACAGTCACTCACTCGCTGACTTCAAACAAAATATGAAAGAAAAACTTTGCATAACAATTATTAAAAATGTATAAATTGAAATAGACTAAGGCTTACGACCTAAGACCTGCTCTAAGGTCTAAGTTCCTTAGAGAATAAGTCAAGGTTAAAATGTATCCATGTAAATTATGTTCTGTCTATCATGAAGGTAACAGGTGTAAGTCAGTTCTTCTGTGGAGAACTGGCCAAGCGGGGCTTCCTGTTTAAGTCTGGTCTTACCACCTCTTCAACCTTGAGGCTAGAACAAGCCAACTGCTAAGCCACCCATCTAGAAATTCGCCCTTACAGATTAGTCAACGTGTCGCTCAGTCACGACATCACCATTATCGATTAAGCTTTCAGTCTTATAATTCATTGACAAAATTCAAAACAATGTGCTTCCAAAGGTTAATTGTGTCTTGAACACGTGTTATCAAGAGCGTTGAAAGCATTGAGGGTGGTTTAAAATGTCAGGATCTCGAAAATTGCTATTTTATTTGAATTGATCGTGTGTGTATGAAATAACAAGATCGTGTAGAAATAGAAAGCGTGTTTCCAATAAAAAATCTCTTAATATAATCATTTAACACATGAGCAGACAATGTTACAATAATTCATAACGCTTGTCGTCTTTACATATTGTCAGTATTATGTTAAAGACCTATTCAGGGTGATCCCAGCGCAAGTGTAAAAAATTAAATTGTTTATAAATTGCTTAAAAGTGAAGGATAAGTCATTTATATTGTCATTTGGTATTTTTGAAATGACAAATTTGGCAAAAAACCAAGAAAACAGCAGTACTGACGAAGTTGAAGCCCCGATCAAATACATGTCAGTATCTAAATTACAGATTCGTGTAAAATGTCTTACTTACTTAGTGCCTACTGCTCCCCTTAACCGGCTTGGTCGTCGGGGCACCACTGATGACATCTTGACAATCTCTCTCCATCTGTTCCTGTCTTCCACTGCCCTCTGTGAGGTGGCGAAGTTCAGGCCAGTCCATTCTCTATGTTGTCTTCCCCCATCTCTTTTCTGTCTTCCTCTTCTTGTGCCAACCACTGTACCCTGTAGGATTGTCTTTGCTAAACCAGAGGAGCGAGAGATGTGGCCGTACCAACATAGTTTACGTTGCCTGACTGTTGTTAGTAGGTCATCGTAGGGACCAATAGCGTGCTTCACTCTGGTCCGCACCTCCTCGTTGGTCACATGGTCTTTATATGATATGTTAAGGATCTTCCAGAAACACCTCAACTCTAGTGCTTGTATTCTCCTTTCCAAGTCAGCTGTCAGTGTTCATGTTTCACAGGCATACAGAAAGATGGATATGGCGAGGTGCGCATTAATTTGATTTTTGATCCCAGTGAGATGTTCTTGTCATTCCATAATGGCTTTAATTTTGCCATGTCACTGGTTGTTTGAGCAATCCTGGAAAGCACTTCAGGTTTTGACCCCTCATCTGATATAATCGCACCAAGGTATTTGAAGCTGGTTACTGTGCCTAGCCTTTTGGTCACTTATTTCCACTGCTTCATTGATTCCTGAAGGATTGTTGGTCATCAGCTTGGTCTTTTTCTGCACTTATTTCCATTCCATACCTCTGTGATGTTTGATGAAGGTTATTAATCAGGGACTCTGAGTTCTTCCTCACTGCCAGCTAAGCCATCTATATCATCAGCAGAAGCGAAGGTTAGATACTGCTCTGCCTCCGATGCTAACAGTTCCCTCGTGGTTCTCTAGTGCATCAGCCATAATTCTTTCCAGGAACAAGTTGAAAAGCGTTGGTGATAGCAGGCAACCTTGTCTCACCCCCTGACTGATGTTTGAAACCAATCTCCTATGTTACCATTTGCCAGCACTGCACTCATGGCATTACTGTACAGCTGTTCGATGGTACGCACTAATGTTGGGTTGATGTTATACGTCCTCATAGTGGCCCAAAGTGCAGCATGTCACACCCTATCGAACGCCTTCTTAAAGTCAATGAAGACATGGTATAGGTCCTGCTGGTGTTGGAGATGTTTTTCACACAGTATTCTTAGGTTGAATATCTGTTCTGTGGTACTCCTTCCTGCTCTGAAGCCTGCCTGTTCTTCAGCAATGATGTTCTCCGCCAGAGGTTTCAGTCTGTTCAGGATAAGTCTTAACATTATTTTGCTGGGGTGGCTGATGAGGCTGATTGTGCGGTAGTTCTGACAAAGCTGGAGATTCCTTTCTTGGGGAGTGTAATCACTAAGGACTGTGTCCAAGGTGTAGGCCATTTGCCCGTCTTCCAAATGTTGTTACATATCTTTGTAAGCACGTCAATAGCTGCATCACATGCTGCTTGAACAAGCTCACCTGGAACGTTATCTATGCCTGGTGATTTGCCCTTTTCAGTGCTCTCACAGCAAAATGTCTTATTTTGTCTTAAATACACGGCTTTCGGCTGAACCACTCGCAGGCTATGTTAGCACATCTACGACAATGACAAAGGTACCAAAATCTGAATTTGGGTGGTTTTTACGATCGTCTGGATGAGCAAATCACTGAATGGGCCTTTAATTCCTTATTATTAAGGAAGATATGGTTTTATCTCTCCTTAATAATTATTGTCGAGTTTCAAACTGCCATCGGCTTATGAATTTTACTTATGATTCAAAAGCAGTTTTCGCGATAACACTTGCAATGATAGCAATTAGATTTATCTAATAAAACCATTGGGCCTCTTCAGTAGTGATGTAATAGGGATTAATTACCATAGCGATAAGTGAAAACAATTTTGAATGTATTGCGCTGCACTAGACGTACGCTGTAAATTGAATCGCACCATTGATTATCAACGAATAGGCATAAAAATTCTATGAAAATTTCACATTATGCAGAGTCCGTTTACGTTTTACTCGCCCTGTATGATTAGTGTCTTTGAAAAGAACAGTATATGCAAACATGACAGGTGATGAGTGCCACCTACTTAAAGTGCAGGGCAATATATTAAAAAATCGTTTGAACCTATCCCTATTAACACCGGTCGATGAATGTATCAATTTAGCACGGGTTAATTTTAGGCCAAAGCAACAATTTCTCATAACTAGGATTTTATTGACTCAATAGAAATATAACTGTCAAAAAACTAGTGGGTAATAAGAAGAATGTTCCGTATCCCCACTCCAAATAAATTCTGCGTACTGGCCTGACTAGACACCATGCATGCATTCATTTCCTTTCATGTAATTAGCATAGTTGTAGTTGAAGAGACAAAGGAGTTTTCTCATGAATTTGACATTTGTTTAATTAGCACACGCGTCAGACTTACTGCCGCATAAGCAACCTAATTAAGTTTGTAAATAATGTTATTCCAAAACGTGGACGAAAAAACACATCTTCAGTAATTCACGTCTTCCAGCATGTTCAGTAATCAGCATTTAAATTATTCGATAACCTTATTACTAATACTAAAAACAACATAGTTTTACAGCTTCGTACAATACCAATTACTAACAGCTTAAAATATCATTAGTTGCGCTATTGTATTTGCTACAATTAAATACATATTCACCATCACACTGTATAGAAGTAATTTCACATAATCTGTCTGTGCCTTTGTGATTGAACAAAAATTTACTTGCACCATAGATCTAAACTCAAATACACTTGGATCTCAGTCAACTTGTCGTTTTATAGTCACGACATCACCATGACCGACATTTAAATCCCGTATCTCGTATTATTTGTTGGTAATAAATTATTATGAGTCCTTGTTCAAACCCATGTGCTTGCACCTGGTTAGTTCTTTCTTTCTTTTCTTTCTTTTTCTTTCTTTCTTTTCTTTCTTTCTTTCTTTCTTTCTTTCTTTCTTTCTTTCTTTCTTTCTTTCTTTCTTTCTTTCTTTCTTTCTTTTCTTTCTTTCTTTCTTTCTTTCTTTCTTTTCTTTCTTTTTTTAAGTCCTTGCTTAAACCTATGGGCTTGAAACTGATTAGTTGTCTTCTTGAATACGTGAATAAACGAAACACCAATTCCATCCTTCTTAATCTCTCTCTCCCTTCCAGTCTAATAGTCTCCACTCCCTCTCCCCTCTATCTATCCTTGCTCGCTCAAACTTTACTCCCTGCTATGATACCCCAGTCCCACTCCGGGACACTCCCATGTCCCCCTACCCAGTGGCGTTGTCAGGCTTTTTAATGGAAAACATTATTGAAAAAATGGGCAAGAAATGCTTAAATATTACTGCGGCAATCATTCCACAGGCATGACAGGGGAAGCAGTAGGACAAGATGTCACATGGGAGCTGTCCCGAGTCCCCTTGGCTATCGCCACCGCACCTCCATGTCCTTTTCCAATGCCCTCCCTCTGCAGCTGCTATGCTCGTCTAAGAAATATCCTACAAATTTAGACGATTTTACTTTGAACTTTGTCCCTTTGCCGTTGAAGTTTTCAAGTTCAAGTATTTTAGATAATCTACTGCTCATTGTAGATTTTTACGTTCACTTCTACTTCTAGAAGCTTTCAAGGCAGAATGGTTTTGGATAGATAATCCTCTGGACGTTGAAGTGCTTTTGTGCTTTTGAACCGCATTTCTCAAACTCTTTATTATATCCTTCCTTTCTTACCTGACAATCAAATGGGAATTTCTAAGGGAACAAACCAAAAGATCGATGACGTCCTATAAACGTAACTGGTATCGTTTCTCAGCCGATCCCCTCCCTCCCTGCCAGAAACGTAATAATGAAATGTTGAAATTTTGACATAATAATAATAATGACACATTCTTCAGACCGATGTTTTGTACAAACGTAATCGAGTATTTTTACCCCGCCCCCAACGAAACTAGTTTTGTTTATAGGACGTCATCGATCTTTTGGTTTGTTCCCTAAGTTGATTATGTCAATAATAAACTATTGCCAAGATTGACACCATGATCCTGATGTAAAACGGCGACATTTCCCTACGAATTCATTATCTTTCTAGCTACAGTCGATTTAAAGAAATATATTCAGGAAGGTTTGTATTTTTAATAAACCAATCTACAAATTGATGAACCACGTTTCTGGGAAAATAACCTTCTATGTTTTTAGTGTCTCATAAGAAATCTTGTTCAGAGAAATTTTATATTTCGGGTATTTTTCAACGAAAGCGTCAAAAGTAGAATTTTTTATGTAACTATCAAATATTTTCCCAACCAATTAGGAAGGAAACGAGAACAAGCTTTTGGAACATCTTTTGTACTACGGGATCTGGAAATCATTATAATTTAAATCCTTTCTTTACTGAGTGTTAGAAATATAATACAATACTAAGTCCTTGCTCAGAAACGTTCTTCTCAATCTGAATCTCAAATGGGAATATCGAAGTCGATTATATCAATAAGAACTATTGTCATGATAGTTGATACCATAATGCTAATATACAATGGCGACGTTTCCCTACGGATTTTTATCTGTTAGGCTGCAGCCGATTACATTTTCAATAGGCAAATCTACACATGGACGATAAACGTTTCTTGGAAAAAATTTCTATATTTTTAAGAGATCGTGTTCAGAGATTTTGACATTTGATATTTCGGTTGTTTTTCCAAAGAAAGCGTAAAATCAGTACAATATTATGTCGCCCAAAATATTATATTGCCCAAACGTTTTCCTCTCTATCTGGAGCTCGAATAGAGATTTCTAAATCAACTTAAAGTTATTGTTGATTCCATGATGCTAATAATATTATAAAAACGGCAACGCGTCACGACGTTTCCCTAAGGATTCACTCACAGAAGTTTCCTTTCAACTTGAAACTCAAATGGGAATGATTGTTGATACCATGATGCTAATATGAAGACGTTTCCCTATTCGGATTCACTAGCTATACAGCGGATTTAAAGATATATTTTCAGAAAGGTTTACATATTCAACAGACCAATCATGACCAAGTTGATGAGCAACGTTCCGCAAAATTTTTCTGTTAGATTTCTTAGAGTCGTGTCATATTGTCAATTGAAATTAAATATCTCAGTACGTTTGAAGAAAAACCTTAATTTTTGATGAAGTGTCTTTGACATTTTAATTCAATATTTTCAAAACCCATTCAAACGAAGGACAACTAGACAGTAGAAACTGGCGATCATAATAATGGTGGAGATGACGTTCTGGAGATATGTAGTATAGTATATATATATTGCTTTTACTACTTAGCTGTTGCTGGGTTACTTTCTGTGGATATTGTCATTGTCGTTGGAAGTTACTTAGATGTTGCTGGATTATTTTCTGTGTCTTTGCCGTTGGAAGTTGGTTTATTTGTTATTATCTTTGATGATTTGAGCATTATTTTGTTTGTGAAAGAATTATTAAGAAATAAAGGGTAATGCATTATCCTTTACCCAAATACATCCGTTCACAAATAATATAATAAGGAGAAAGTAATGCAACAATATTAAATTGCTTCAGGCACAGTTGAAACGTTAGAAAATGGTGAAGAGTCATTAATCATAATTATGAAACAAAATAAATATGGCTCCTGATTACCAACTTTCAACGAAAAGGCATTTTTCTTAATCTGCGATTTACAATAAGGCTTTAAACAACCCATTGAATGACACTGAATGAAACCTTGAAATCCGTCAATTCACTTCTTGAAAATTTTAGACTAGTAATTAGCCCAAAGACTGTTGTAACTTGTCAGTCGTCTTCATGTTTTTTTCTGAAAAGAAATTGTTTATTTATTCCCGCGGTTTGCCAACCATTTTAAGTGGCTTCGGAAAATTATACAGATTTTTTTTTTTTAGTTGCTCCATGACGGATCTCTAAAGCCCCCTTTAAAAGTATAAATGCATTTAACATCGTCAGCCTGCTACGCTAATTGCCTATTAAATTCATTTTCTTACATGTTTCTCATTTCATTTTTGATTTTCTGAGTAATAAACCCATAATTTATCAAATTTCCAGCCGCATTTTTTCATTAACTTGTGGAATTTCTTTTGATGTATTCCACAAGTTAATGAAGAATGCAGCTGGAAATTTGATTAATTATGGCTTTATTCCCGGTTTATTACTCAGAAAATCAAAATTGCAAATGAGAAACATGTAAAAATTACTTAGGCATTTAGCGTAGCAGGCTGACGACATGGATTATAGCATGCCTACATATATCTTTATAAAAATACATATTTTTTGAAGATCTTTATTATAGGCTGTCCCACGAGTCTGTCGTCTGAAGGTCAGCTTATAGTCTCTCGTATGATTGAAGAATATCATAACCATGATAACTGTCAACTTGGACGCACTGAATAAATCCTCATTCAAATGATATATGGATTTATCATACGCCCTCGAGGTACGCCCAGAAATTGTCAAAATATAGACGAATTATATAAACGACTGCTAACTGACATACATTAAAAACAGTCAAGGAAAAGTGTCTAAAACGAAAAGAGGTACGTAACATACATATACCATACAACCAAGCCAGAATCAAAGTGAGTTAACTGGGTAACATTTAGCAATGGTAGATTACTGTACAAATATGCGGTAGTTCTTAACCCAAATAAGGTAAAGCTTGCAAAACCGCCATATGAAAAATACTTGTCCTATTCTGTTCATGGAGAAGCTAAATATTCTTGTAATATTATATCATAATTGCACACGTCGGTGGCAGCGATAACAAACTATAATATATTTCTGTTTTCAAGTTGTCTGCAATCCTTCCTCTGAAATATCACATTTCTATATATAGTCGTTTATTTTTAATATTTCGGGATAAACGTATTGCATCAGAAACTTGTAATTTGATTTTCATTGGTGACATATAGATATAAAATGACAATATAAATCGCATTATATTTGCCATATATACACAGCCTCTTATAGTCTGTTATTCGAAGTTAACCAATTATCAGTAATAAGCAGACAAATGATGGAATAGTTTTAAAAGCTCGCCTCCTTACTGCTCTTATACAACGTATCAATTGAGTTTAACTGATGTGCTCTGATATCGTCTTAATTGTCAAACGCTTTCAAGCTACGTTTCGATGTCCCGACTTAAATGGATAAAATCACAATAGATCTTTATCAAGATAAACAGTTCAAAATCTGCGTATCCAATACTAATGACAGGACATGACAGATAATATTCAAGTCTTAAACAAAAATAGGAGATCGTATAGAGACTGTAAGGAAGTGCCTTAAACCAAATGATGGCTTAATGGTACTTGACTTAAGCCATTACAGGCTTTAAATGTTCTAACCTATTGTCTGTCTATTTTACATCTGTCCACCCACATTACTCCCTATTCCAGACAAACAAAGCACTACTTTTATCCTGTTTTGCCAAATGAAACATAGCTAGATCATAATCCTTTAGTTAGTTTTAATTGGCAATGAAAATAAAATTTTAATATTTGGCAAATTTTTGGTAATAAGGGCCAAAAACACATATAGCACTTTTAGAGTGTTTAGTAAAAAAAAATAATAAAATAGCGAACTTATTTTATCTCCAGATATGCTAAATGAATAATTAGGATTGAGCGAGGTTTCATTTGCAGATTCGATGTTATTTTTTAATGCCAAACATTTAATGCTGTAATTTTCTGAATGGGAGTAAGTGGCGAATCAACAAGGAATGTGATTGATATTTTAATCATGGTTCGGCGCCTCACCCAAAACTACCAATACTCTAAAACAACACTTTGTGCACCCTAAGGACCCTATTCCCAAGGATCTCCAGCCAGGAGCTATATATTCTATACCTTGTGGATCTTGTGACCAAGTTTACATTGGTGAAACTGGCAGAACTTTGAAGAAGAGAACTAGTGAACACCAAAGAGACACTGACTCTGGCAACCCCCCCCCCAATTAGCTGTCGCTAAGAATGTGTGGCAAAAACCAACACGACATTGACTGGGACAACACCATGATTTTGGACATGAAGACCTAGTGGTCTGAAAGGAAGTTCATGGAAGTTTGGCATATCCATTCCACTCCAGACCATCTTAATGGGGACAAAGGAGTGGACATTCCTCCTAAATGGAATAGATTATTCAAACCTTCGTTCTCCACATAGGAAGTACTGCTTTTTGACTCATTGACACTTGCTGTCAATCATTTTCACATCCCCTCTTGACACTTTATGTCAATCACTTTGACATGTCCTACTGACAGTTCCCCCTAGAGTATAAGGCACATCATCATGTTTATTTAGTTGCTCTGAAGATGGCACTCGCTAGAGTTCCGAAAGCTCAGCCCTCTGAAAAGGACTTCTCTAGGGAAAGATTAAATCTTACCCATGTTTAACGACCTAGAAAGTAATTTCAAATCAAAATTTATTGCTATAACGTCCTTGATGAAATATTTAAATAAAACTCCATTGCCTGTCTGGTGAGAAAACTAATAACCTTAATGTGGTGATGTTTTTGATGCTTAGATCGGATGTGTGGGATATCTTCTTTTAACTTCTGATTTGTTCATATAGAAATCATGTGGGATGAATATAACTTCTAAAACCTTAAAGCCCACAATTCTGTCGTTGATATCTAAAACAAGGTAGCTTGCAAAAAGCCAATAAGCTAATAAAATGTTAAAGTGATTTGGTAATATCGAGAGTGAGTGTGAGGAAGCAAAGTCGAGGCAATATTACGTAGAAATAATGGTCAAAATAGGGCGTTTCTACTTGGGCACCATCTGTTATGTGCTACGAAACTATGTCTATATCCTAGTGCTACTCGCATCAGCTATTATTCATCGCAAAATATTCTGGATTTACTTTTGTCAAAACAGTCGATAGACAAACAGTATCTTTAACATTTTCATGTTGTTAGACGTATTTAACTCACTTAATCCAATTTGACTTGATTTTAAGGCGAATTGAATATCAGGATTCATATTTGTCTAGTCTAGCCATTTTGACAAGAAAAACCTCAGTGTACTTCTTATAATATTAAAACGCAATGACGCAGGAAATGAGTCAATGAATAGTCTCATTTACATTTACATGTCTTGTGGTTCTTTAGTTGGAGCTAACAATATATAAAAACGAAAGATTTGTGCTTCCCCCGCCAACGATATTGCAAAGCACATGGGATGTAAATGACACCCCTTATATCAGGCCCCCTTTATCCTTTATTTACTTAATAGAACCCACGTCATTCCTCTTTTGTGTCAGCTTTATTTATCTCATTAATTTAGTGTAAATACCGCTAGGCCACTAGGCCATTCTTTGCTCTGACCTGCCTTTTTACATGCAATTGTGATTTATAAACAAAGGTAAGAGACTTAAAATTCGACTATTGCCCCCCTCCAGCCAGCTCTTTTTTGAAACAAATGTATCGTTAATGAAACTTTTTAAAATTTACCAATCAGGAAGCAAAATATATCAACTTTCACTCACATTTTTTGTTATCGGTGTTTTTAATTACAGGATAGGCATCGCAAATTATTTCTTATCTATCGCGTGCAAAAAAGGCCAAGTAAAACAGGAACAAAATATGCTCGTCTTCCAACCCGACAGCGTAATCCTCATTTTTAACTGGCTTTAAAGACAAATGGTCGCCCATTTGATTTACAAGGAGCATGGGGAGTTTTTGAAGAAAAATCCGACGCGAATTCCATGCCTTTGAAAATGGTGCGTCCCTATGATATTCTATATCGTTTGTGCAATTCTAATTTTAATGCTTCCGCTACCACTTATCCTAAACATTCAGTATTTAGGACACATCTCGCTTTATAATCATGGACATAAATCAATTTTTAAATTAAAGCATGTTCAATTATTCAATTCTTCAAACTTATCAACCGTAATTACTCAACATGCGATTTCTTAAAATTGCCTAAGAAGCTCTCTAAGTAATGGATCGAAAGACAAGCCCACATTGAGCGTCGTCAAACGCCTCATTACCTACGCTTTTATTAGCCTATCCATTAGGACTTTTTACATCCCCCTTGGCTAGCAAAGTATTGTTCAACAGGCTAGCAAAGCATTGTTCAAATCCGTTTAGCGTTTCCAATATCGTATTTTGTGATCATTCAAGTATACTTTCTTAGCCACACAAGATTTCACACACGCATTTAAGCTGCTTCTGTTATTCTTAGAAAAAACAACACACATTGCCGTATTCCATTTGACATACTTCGCAATTTGGACAATGCTTCGTACATTACTTTTTGGCGTTCATTTAGAGGGCGTCATTTACTTTCTCTGGTTGAAAGCACCAAACATAACATTTTCTGTTGTTGCTTTTAAAGAACTTTTGCCAAATGGATCACTTACCTTACTGACATATACCGTGTGTCATAAGTGATTACACCCTCCCTATTTTCAAATGTTAATGATTATTTGAACTGATAAACACTGAAAACATTTGGTTTTCAGTAGTTTTCTTTGGTCCCTCTCCCAGTTTGCATCTTCTCAAGAACAGATATTAATTATTTTGGGCTAATATTGAGTTATTTATAGACCAAATAATCAGGAATTTTCTCCCAAGATTGTTCAATTAGTAGGTCTTCACCAGTGAGCACTGCATGCAGAATAGGTAACTTGTCATCAATGTTTTAATATTTATGCATGTAGACCACATTACAAACATGCTGAATAGAGGGATTCGTCATGCATTCTGTTATGAGCCTTGGAGAGTTTTTAGAAGGAAAGGTAATGATATGGAGAATTTTTTTTTTTTATTTATTATTATTTTATTTCAAACTCTAATGGTGACCTGCAGGTCAAATTGTTGTGAATTGTACATTAAACACAACTAAACAGACACAATGCAATTTGCAGGCAGGAGCTTAATCAGCGCCAATTGCAACATTGAAACAAACAACTATACAAACATCCAATCCAACCCAACCCCATCCCCAGTAGGCAATGAGGATAAAGTGCCTTTGCCCAGTGATTACAATGACGTTGGCACGAGCGGGGCTGAACTCACAACCCATGTAATATGAGAGTCGGGCGCCTTATCCCCTTCTCGGCCACACGTGCTCCCATCGTAAGCTGAGCTATATTATTTTTGTCCTTTAATTCTTTGATTGTACTTTTAAGAATTTTCATTGAGTATGTATCGTGCAATATTTCAAGTTTCTTTTTATGTATTTTATTATTATTTGCTCATCTTTATAAATTTAATTGTAATTCACCAAGCAATTCAGCCATTTTGGCTGCTATTTGAGTTTTTAATAAAATATACTGAAATAAAAACAATAATAATAGTAGTCCAGATTGCAAAACATGTTTAATAGAGGGATGAGTCATGTCTCAATATGTTATAAGCCTGGAGATTTTTGGAAGAAGAATAGTGATAGGAGAATGCAGGCTATCGGGGAGCTGTCGTCAGTTGTATTCTCGAGTAAGAGGAGCCATCGGAGTGAGAGTGCTCGCTATCAGAAGAGAGTCGTCAGTTGCTCTCTGTGAGAAAAAGGAAGAGTTAGCAGATGGAAAGGTACGCTGTCACAAGGGAGTTCGTCGGTACATTCAGGTCAAGTTACGGAGAAGCGGTAGTATAGCACGAATTGGGGAGTCATGAGAGTCTGCGATGTTGTAGTGTTGAGTTCCAAGACAGGAACGTCCAGCCGAGGACACTCAAGTCACTCCATGTTGCAATGTTATTATTTTGTATGTAGACATTAAGTAGTTTTATTTCTTTTATTTTGACAGCATTTCAGGTTTCAAATTTCTGACTTCAGACTTTCAGCTTTCAGACCTTCACAGCCTTTTTTGCCACTGCCCTCTTCTCTTCTGTTTCTTCGTTGCTTGTAAGAGTAAGATATTGAGGAGCATGTTGATTGTTGACTGAATAAAGATTAAACAATCACCGTGAAAATAAAATGCGGTGTCACAGCAGCTGTTTGTTTCATTCTATAACCTCCAAGAGCTACGCCTGATTCCGCTCCGGCAAGAACACCTCTTAACACCACTTGGTTTAACGCAAATAAGCACCATTGTCGCTCGGTCACGTCACCCTGTGAAGATTGCAGTTATAAGTGCTATCAAAGTCAAAGTATAGTCAAAGTATCTTGAATCATGATTTAAATTATATTAAAGGAATGATTTAAATTATATCAAGATTCGCTGATTTACTATAACTATTTTACCTAATTGGTCATTTTTAGTGAGTTAGCCTCTTCACACCACAGGTCACAACACTTTACATCTGGAGTTATGTCATCGTGTCGTTCGTCACGATATTACTTTCTGCTGATTGTCAGTAAACTTACATTTCAATCCTATATGATTGGTAATTCTATCGGTGCCAGTTAAAATCCTAATGCTTTTGTAATTGTTAAATTATCTCTTTAACACGTGCTATCCAGCATGATGTAAGCATTGACTTTGTTTCAGAGTATGATGCGGATAAATAATAGACTTTCGACGAAGCAC